>NW_027121293.1:0-10048 GCF_030686945.1 Centruroides vittatus
GATTCTCGTTGTTATCACCCCTGGATGATTTGTACTTGGATTTGGAGTTTTCTGCCTGTGCACGTTGGACTCTGTAGGTGGATAGTGCTTGTGGTGAGTTACTTTCTTGCTTTGTACTACTAACTTTGCCAGCAGTTGACTGGTTTAGCTTTACTGGATGGATGGCTCGTGCCAGAGTCAGGAACCAGCCTCTGTGGACGAGAGTGGTATGGAGACGACTGGACGAGTAGCTGGAGTTTTGGCTGACACCTTCGTTGGATTGTCAGACTGTCAGGAGATGTACGAGGACATAAAGCGTTTGACTGCGATTACCTCAGGAGGAAGTTCGGGTTTGAAGGCGCCGGCCCTGCTGACAAATGAGGAAAAGGACGAAGAAGAAGAACAGATAAGTGACATTATTCAAATACAGTCAGTCAGAATTTTTATACCGGAAAAAATAGTAATAGACGAATTAGTGGAGTCAATACTAGAGAAAATAGGTGATTACGGCACAGTTGAGCAGATTTGTTTTCACCCAAATAAGATAGTCGAAATAGGATTAAGTTCAGTGGAAGCTAAAGAGAGATTAATTGGTGAAATAATAGTAGTGAACGAGAAAGAATATTTAGTAGAAAGCTTAGAGAAAGAAATACTTACCATCACAGTAAAATATGTCCCGTTCGAAGTGAAAGAGCCAATGTTAAGACGAATAATTGGAAACTATGGAAAAATTTTGAATGTACATACTAGTACTTTTAGATCGAAATATCAGATTAAAACGGGTACTTACCGAATAACAATATCTACAAGAAATAAAATTCCCAACTTTATAGAAGTATTGGGGAAGCAAATGCAAGTTTTTTATGTTGGTCAGAGGCCGGAATGTAGACGGTGCGGTAGTATCGATCATTTAATAGCTGAATGCCCTGTAAAGAAATGTTATAGATGTGGAAGTCAATTACATTTAATAAAGGATTGTAACGCTTGTTACAATTGTAGGAAAGTTCATGATCTAAACGATAGTTGTCCACAGGATACCTATGCTGATATTATAAAAAGAGGGCCTAGAAGTAAAAGTACAGAAAGACGAAGGGCTAGAAGTTTAGAAAGAAAAAGAAAAGAGAAACAACAAAGTATTAGTGAACCCATAGGAATTGAGTCAGAAGAAGAGATATTAATAGAAAGAGAGGGAGAACCGGAAACAGAAATACTAAATGTTAATGTTAAAGAAAAGGTAAAGGAAATAGATGAACGAGTAAAAGAAAAAGAGAAATCTCCTGAAATCAGAACTAAAGACGCACAGGTGGAGATAGTTAAAGATGACAAGATAGAAAAATTAATTGGGAAAAGAAATAGGTCAGAAAGAGTTCAGGATCAGAGAAAGAGAAAGGTGGCAAATACAGTAAAAACTAAACATGGCTAGTAATCTTAAGATAAAATCAATTAATATTACTGGATTACGTGAAGTTAGAAAACAAGTTTTCCTATTGAATTTAATCAGTACCGATCCGGTAGATGTGTTGATGATTCAAGATACTAACATTAGGGATATGGACGATGTGAGATATTTAAGGAAAATATTTGTTGGATTTAATATATACGCATCATTTGCAAGACGTAAGAGTACGGGTGTCGTTACAATGGTTAGGAAAAAGGTTAAAGTCTATGATTTTAAAACGGATAGCGATGGTAGGATTTTAACTGTTGATGTCCAGGTAAAAAATAAGCTAATTAGACTAGTTAACCTATATGCGCCTCCTCAAGTCTCGGAACGGAAAGAGGTTTTTACTATTCTTTATCAGTTTTTTAGTGGAGTGAAGTATATTATTTTAGCGGGTGATTTTAACAATGTTTTACAAGTTATTGATAAAAACCGGACTTTATATCCGGATGGTTCACGGAAAGTTTTAAATAATATTATTAAGGATTTTAGTCTTATTGATACATATCGTTTTAGTTATCCATACAGTCCTGGTTTTACCTGGTCCGGTCAGGCGGTTATGGAGCGGCTAGATAGAATATATGTTACGGAAAATTTAAATAATATTGTTAATATAATAATCTATCCATTGATGATTGATAGTAAGCAAATTACAGATCATAAGATGGTTGATCTGGTACTTCGGATTGGGGATGGTGTTGAACGACGAAGGAACATAAAAGTTACGAGAGAAATACTAGATGATAAGTCCTTCCAATCTGAAATGATAGAATTAATAAACAGTGATCAAGAAATGATAACATGGGATAGATGGATGAAAATAAAAGAGGAAATTAGAGAAAAAATACAGGTTACTTGGTATAAAGTAAAGAAAAAAAACTTTAATAGATTAAAGAACTTGCAAAGAGATTTATCAAGGGAAATAATGAGAGATAATAAAATAGAAATAGATAAAATAGAGACAGAAATAGGTAAAGAAATTAATAACAGAAATAGAGAAAGTTATATTGGGTATAAAATGAGAAAATATAATATTAAAAGAGAAGTTGAAAAGGCTATTTTTAAAAAAGGAAAGAAACATAAAGAAAAACTGGAAGTTGATAGAATTATCATTAACAATAATAGAATACTCACTGATACCGATGATATATTAAATGAATTTGTAAAATTTTACACCTACCTGTTTAGTAATCCTTATTCTGATGATAGTATATGGGATAAAATTTCTTCTTGTTTGTTGCCTGTAAAAGAAAAAGAACAAAATATAGTGGATAAAGAAATTACAAAAGATGAGATACGTGACGCAATACAGGAACTTCGTAACCGCAAAGCTCCTGGACAGGACGAAATTCCTGCAGAATTTTATAAGTTTTTCAATGATTCTCTTACGGATTTTTTATATATTCTTTATAATCACAGCTTTTTTGGTGATGATTTTACTTATGGTAAAATGGTTTTATTGAGTAAAAAGGATAGTGTGGATAAAGGGGTTGGAGATTTTAGACCCATTACTCTTTTAAACTTAGATTATAAGATTTTTAGTAGTATTCTAGCAAAGAGACTTGAGAGCCTGTTCGAAAATTATATAGTGAGTACTCAGAGTGCTGGTATTGCAGGCCGCTGTATTCATGATAATGTAATGTTTATAAAATTGTTAGAGGAGATTTATAAAGAACGGCAGTCCCCGCTCTCCATCCTCTCGGTGGATGTACAGAAAGCATTTGATACTGTCAACCGCGGCGTGCTCTGGAGGATTTTAGAAAAATTTGGTTTAAATAATGGTGAAATTAAACAGATTAAACGTTTATATCACGCACCGAGCACATTTATCTATCTTAATAATGAGGTATCTAGTGATATTGTTTGTAGAGCAGGGGTACGACAAGGGTGCCCCTGCTCTATGGTGCTGTTTACGATCTATATCGATGTCTTGTTAAAGTATGTCTTAAGTGAGAAGTTAATTGACCCTGTCCATGTTCCTGGCATGGAAATGAATATTAAATTTATCGCGCATGCCGATGACGTAAATTTTTTGATTACAAATAAAGTAAGCCTAAATAAGGTCTGTGAAAAGATAAATGACTTTTGTAAATTAACCGGTATGCGCATTAACAGAGAAAAAAGTAAATTAATTAATCTAGTAGGGACCATGGACAGTGATATACCGATTACTAAAGTTGATACCGTGAAGGTGCTCGGCGTGTGGATCGGTATTCAAAGCAAAGCTAGGAATATGGAAGAAATTATTGATAAAGTTAAAAATATTATTGATTTTTGGAAAAGTAATTGGTTATATCTTCCAGAGCGCGTCGTGGTTGCTAACAGAATTATAATAGCGAGTTTTGTCTATTTACTTTATTTTACAAATTTTAATAATGTTGAATTTAGAAAAATGGAAAAACTGATATACGAATATATTTGGTTGGGTAGCTTCGAACCGCTTAGTCGCAAAGTTATGAGAAATAAAAGGAATAATGGAGGATGGAGAGTGTGGGACTTAAAAGACCTCGAATGCTCACTACAGGTTGCACATATGGGTAATTCTTTATATAATAAAAACCACCCGCTGTTTTATGTTGTGCAATATATACTGGGACCGATGTCAAAGCGGATCACTCGGGAGAAAGGACATTTCCCGTTTTTAATAAGTAACAATAAGAAGCATAAACGTTGGAGAGAAATTTTAAATGATTTTATCGATAAAAATGGGAGGTTAATTGAGAATCGAACAAAAATAAGACCGGTTTATATCTATAATGGTATTCATAGAGAACAAATTCGTAACAATATGATTAATTCCCCTATTAATTGGGATTTGGTTTGGAAGCAGGTCATTGACCTCCCTCCCGAGTGGTTGGAAATGACCTGGAAGATTTTAATGGATATTGTCATGTGTAAAGATTATCTATATACCTACCTTCGCGTCCGAGACTATTGTTGCTCAAGATGCGGTCGTCGTGAGACGATAGAGCATATCTTTTACGAATGTCGAATCGCACAACAGGTCTGGTCCTGGTTCAATAGATTGTGGAAATGTAGAACTACCTGGACGAATATTAAGTATTTTTTAAACTTTCAACTAAGAAATAAAAATAGATATATGTTAATTTGGATGATTGCGTTAGTTAAAAGAACCCTGTGGAAGGCAAGATGTAAATTATATTTTGAGAAGCGAATATGGAATGCGACATTAATTGTAACGATAATTAAAAGGGAAGCAGGTTACAAGATAAAAAGTGACATGGGAACTATGAGTGAAATTGAATTTATGAAATATTATGATAAAACGGATGTTATTTGGAAAGAAGTTAATGGTGTTATCGAATTTAATGATAAATAATTGTTGTGCTTTGAGTTTTATTGTAAATATTATATTTTTCTATTTATGCTAAATGTTGCCCTTTTGGCTACTTTATAGTTTATTATATTTGTTACTGTTGGTTTTACTCATTGTTCAGTGCTAAACTTTGGTATTCTAGTTTATATTCATCTGCCTCTAACACTGTTGTGTTAATAATTTTAAGATTTTGTAATGATTATTTATTTTCAGTTTTATGATGTGATGTTATAATTAACTGTTTTTGTTTTCTGTAGAAATATTTTTTGGTGTTTTGTGGAGAACAAGAGTTATGGTTGATTTATAATTATAAAATTAACTGTCTTTTGTCAGAAATTTAATGTTATAATTAATTTGCTATATGTTTGGTTTGTATTTTTGTAACTGATAATTTTGTTTTTTTGATGTTATGCTATACTGAAATTTGGAATTGTGATTGTTGTGAAAGCGCCTTTTTACTTAACTACAAACTTTGACAAATCCGAATCTGTAAGCAACACCGACCGCGATGACGAGGTGTGAAGTTTCCTTCTGAGCGCGAAGCGGGTCGGCTGACTGCCTGTTGTGGCAGATGGCCGGCCATTGATGACCGTTCCCGCTTCCTTTCGGGAAGTCGGGAGGGAGGAAACTCGTTCTGAGTGGTTCCTTTTTTTCCCCAATAGAAATTAGTTTAACTGTTTTAGAGTATGTGAGTCGGCTTATAGCGAATAAGATTGGATGACGTGCAAATAATGCTACCCGGAAGGTAAGAATGGTGAGGTGATTTCTAATGTTTCTTTAAATGTGATCCATTCTACTTAATTACATACGTCAGTTATTACCGATGTCGTACGGGTGTGTATAGGTCTCTAACCGTTAACGTAACGAACATTTTTCGTTCTTACACAATTTGGAAATAATTATTTTACCAGTGCCGGATAAAAGACTTTTTATTCTTGCTTCCCATGAAAGAGTAAGGGAAACGTCTTTACTTTCAAAAACAAACGTTTGCGTACGGTACAACTTACTTGAAAAAAAAATGTACTTTTCGGCACTTTTGGTTTTTTTCATTTTTCTGTCCCGTGATTCTTAGAAGGGTCTTTTCAGAAATTCTTGGCAGACGAGCTCACTATGGGGTGGTCGGGACGGACAGTTCTCCGAAAAATTCCGGGTATTTTTCGACCCTCCGGCAGTGGGCTGAGGCCTTGCCCGCTCGGCCATCTGGCAGATATATCGATAGAAAGGATCATTTGATGACCTCGGAAGTGTTTGACTATGATTGTTATTATCTACAAGTGCCGTTTTGGTAATACTGTATATTCTATCCGCAATTTTTAAATATCGTAGAAACCCGAACACTCGAACAAATAAATAATATTAAAACACATAAACCACAGTGAACAAAAAATAGAACAAAACATTTGAGATACAAAAAATATTGTTTATAAATTTGAATGCGGTTGTAAAAAAATAATATATATATATAAGGAAACAGAAAATTAAAAATAATGTTTAAAGAGCATATCGCAGCAATAATAATAATAATTATATGTCGGCAGTAGCCCGCCACTGTAATAGCCAAGGTTGTGAAATTCAAAAAAATGTTGATGTTTACTTAAATAGTTTCTATGGTGGCACTCCTGGAGTTGAGTGAGATGGTGAGAGTTTTGATAGTTAAATAGTTAATGTAGATCTGTTGTACAAGAATTGTTAAGTCATGCGGTTTCTAAATTAAGGCCGTACCATTTTATAATTTTGATAAGAGTAATTTAATTATTGTGTTTCGAACAGTTGTATCTTGTTTTGTGAGTATATTTTTTCCAAGTTTATATTTGATATTATTTCTTTTGATGCTGGAATCGGGGATTAAAAAAAGATCGACAGTTTTCTTGGTAAAAGTGTACTTCAAAGGATTTTTTTTCATTATTTAGAATTGGATTTTGCTGAAATTGATCTTCATCAGTGGCGTGCCATCATTGGAAGCGATGGAAGCGCCAATTCCACCTTCCAATGACCTTTTCTTGTATTTTATAAAATATAAATTTTCATATTTTAACGTACAGCATTAATTAAAATTAATATTTTATTATAACTGCATTATGTATCTTTTACAAATTTCTATACTACATGTGAAAAAAACGATAAGATTGCTATTGTATATTCGAATAATTCGGTGGCGGAAGGAATGTCAAAACCGGGTCAGAGTCCAATCAGCCAGATTATATAGGCATTGGCACATACAGTTTACAGAGCACCAACGTCACCCGGTTTAGCTGGTGGATGCTTCACACATAAAGCTTCTAATTTTATATCCCGGACCGGTTGTGGGCTGTTACCCGCCTGCCTGCTAAATTTTCGGCCGTCCTCGCCCGATTATGTGAATCACCAGTGGCGTGCTGTCATTGGAAGCGATGGAAGCGCCGATTCCACCTTCCAATGACCTTCCCTTGTATTTTATAAAATATAAATTTTTATATTTTAACGTACTTTGAATTAATTAAAATTAATATTTTATTATAACTGCATATGTATCTTTTACAAATTTCTATACTACATGTGAAAAAAAACGATAAGATTGCTATTGTATATTCGAATAATTCGGTGGCGGAAGGAATGTCGAAACCGGGTCAGTTTCTAATCAGCCAGATTATATAGGCATTAGCACATGCGGTTTACAGAGCACCAACCTCACCCGGTTTAGCTGGTAGAAGCGACACACGCGTACGGAGTCCAACTTTATAACCCGGACCGGTTCTGAGCTGTTAGCCGCCTACCTGTCAACTTCCAAGCAGCCAGATTATAGGCATTGGCGCATGCGCTTTACAGAGCACCAACGTCACGGTTTAGCCGGTAGAAGCGACACACGCGTAAAGAGTACGCGACTTTATATCCCGGAGCGGTTGTGGGCTGTTAGCCGCCTGCTAGATATTCGGCCACCCTCGCCCGATTATGTGAATCATAAGCAGACTAGATCAACGGCGGGCAACCCGCGGGCCAGCTACGGCTGGCGAAAAGTTTCTATCCGGCCCGCGAGATCTTTAATAGATTATTAAATTGGAAAAATAACTATTAATTAGTTATTTTTCCAATTCTTTGTAATTTTCGAAAACGATAAAAAAAATAAATATAGTAATTAACTTTTTATTTATTTCTTTCATATTTGCAGACTAAAAAAATTACGAGTCACAAGAAGGCGTCAATTAACTACTACGGCGCGGAAAAAAACGTAAAATTTATTCTGGCCCATGTTATAAAAAGGGTTGCCCACCCTAGACTAGATTTATAACAACCCAACCGATAGGAGTTTACTGGCACGTTTTTATGATAGTTCTGTATAGTTGACAGGAGTTTAAAAAAACTCTATTAAAATATTTGATATATTTATTCTGCGTTTATTCTGCTCTCCCATCTTATATTACTTACGGATTCGATGTTAAACTTAATAGTCATTCGTTTTCTAACTAATTCGTTTTAATACCAGGTGTACACGGAAATCAGTTCCCCACTGTACTGAGCGAGTGATTGGTTCTGTTAAGCTTTTGTTGAAGTAAAATTCTGGCTCTTTCAACAGGATTTTATTTATGTCCCCATTCCCTAATCTCTTAATTATTTAGTCACTTCTTAAGTAGAAATAAGTCGAAACCAGTTACTTTGTACCTGAATATCTGTAGTCTTGGGAAAACAGTGGAAAGACAAATTTTTATGACAACGGATATATAAATCGTAAATTTAAGAAAAATAAATTCTAGAGCTTTTTTTTTTTTTGTACCATTCATTAAATTTGGTTGTAAATGATGCTGCCAAAGTAACATTTAATTTTTTAACACTACTAGAATTGTACACGTTTTTTCTGCATCCCCTTACAGATGGGACATACTAAATCGTAATATCACCGGTTTAACATAGTTAGATTTTTACAGCTACGGTGAGAAACGTTTAAAATTTACAACAGCCCTGTGGCATCCTTTGAGATATACTAGTGATGCGACAAAAGAGGCATTTGACATTGACCGGTATCGGCACCCTCGGGATTTGGCACGCACACACTCACTACACACCTACCTGGACCGTCACTAGTTCCATCCATTAGCTACTCGTATCAAGATATTTGACTAAGTGGATTGTTTTAAGATTTAAAAAGTAAAGAATATTTTATGTTATTTTTATGTACGTTTCTTTACAAAGCTATATTTTAATTATAATTTTCTTTAAAAGTATATTAATACAATCGAACAATACATTGTACCAGGTATGTATATCCACCGCACATTTTATTTCACCGAGTAAGTTTTTATAATTTATTTTTAATTTTAGCCCTTATATCGTGGCTAGCGATTCAGAATGTAATTGTGATATTAAAAATACATTTAGAGAAGTCTACAGTTTTTACTGGCTTATCGAACAAATGAATACGAATGGACCCTAGACCAGTGATTCTTAACAGGGGGGCCGCGGCCCCTGGGGGTCCATAAGAAGTTTGCCGGGGGCCGCCAAATTATGCAAAATTTTCTTCGGAATATAATAAAAAGAAAATTGATGTATAATCCGAATATCGTATTGAAAAGTGAAATAAGAAAGATAAAGTTTTCCTATTTAGTTTTAATTTATTTATTTTGTATTTCTTCCTACATACAACTTTGTTAGTACAGAAGAAATAAATGTAAATATGCTACTTACACTGCAGTATTTACTTCTTTTATTCCAAAGCAATTTTAAGAAACTATTAATGCTTGGAATTTTAAAAATAATTAGGAAAAATAGTAGGCTTTGAAAATTTAAATATTTTTGCAAAAGATATGCAAAATCCTTACAAGTGGGCGTTTTAGTTTTAGTTTAGTTTTAGCATCGACGTTAGATCGATTTATCGACATGTTTCTTATTTTATTTTCTGTTAAAAATTAATGAGTTTTCATGTTTAATTGTGAAGTTTGAATGTTATTTAAATAGATAATGAAATAATAAAGTTATGATTTACATTTATTATATAAAAATAAAGCAATAATAAAAAATCAATTTATTATAGATAAATTATCAAATTATCAAATATAAATTATTATTAAAAAATGGGGGTCACAAAAAAATTATGAAATATTTGGTGGACCACGAGTATAAAAAGGTTAAAAACCACTGCCCTAGACCATCACTGACGCGCAATTAACTGATTGCCCCTGGAAGTCGGCTTCTTACAGAAACACAGCTTCCCTGTCATCAAATGTCACGGCACGCCACTGTGAATCACGAGTAGACTAGATCAACGGCGGGCAACCCCCGGCCCGCGGGCCAGCTACGGCTCGCGAAAAGTTTCTATCCGG
>NW_027121294.1:0-818 GCF_030686945.1 Centruroides vittatus
GTCTGACAGCTCAAAGATTTTTTTCTTCCACAAAATTTCCTCGTAGCATGCTAATAATTTTTTTATTTCTCATTTTGTAGAAGAAATGCGCTTTTCGTTGGAGTCTATATTTTCTAAAATTTGTAACCCCTTTTCAATTAAACTGAGGCCTTCTGTCAAGTTTCCAACTGTCATTCGATCATCTGATTAAACTGGGTCTAAGGGATCAAGTTTTGCCAATTCACAAATTTTCATTTTGGATTGAAGTCTTTAATAATGTTAACTTTACATTTCAAAGATAAAGTTTTTCTTTTCTTGTGTGATGCAGAAGAATCAGTTCTACTTCGTTTGGATGACATAGTAGAGTCTCTCAAGTCTCCATAGATATAACAAACACAGAAATAAATAACACAAAATAAATTGTAGCTATGCGTCAATTCAGCACGACACATCCGAACATGTAAGCTGAACAATAGTTTGGGGGGGTGAGTAATCAAGAGTTGCCTGGTGCTCAAACAAAAGACGAATCATTGAGATTTGAAAATCGGCGTAACTCTGGGTTCGCGGTAAGTCGGGGTATAGCGTAAGTCGAGGTATTAGTGTATTAATATTTTTTTATACTTTTTGTGTTTAGAAATTCTATTCTAAGTTTATGATATGAAATTCTATCCTACTGGTCTCAAGTTTTATTAAAATTTTATTAATAGAATTATTATTACAGTTTTTATTGAATTTTAAAATTATGAAAGTTATCTTAGAAATTATTTTGTGCAACTTGAAATAAGAAAATATTTTAGATAATATTGATTGAAATATTTTTTTATTTCTAGCCAATTTGT
>NW_027121295.1:0-2454 GCF_030686945.1 Centruroides vittatus
CGTATCTTAGAATCTTTTACTCATAACTTGCTCATCCCGCACCTGGAAGGATACCAGTTCAATATAACCAACCCAGCAGAACTTATAGAAAAATTGAAGAAGATAGCAAAACCAGCTTATGCTACGGTCTTAGACTTCAGATCGTTGTTTCCGTCGATAGAAATACCACCATGTTTTTGCGAACTAAGGGACTTTCTGTTTTCGATAGTTGAGGACAACACAATGCACCAACATATTCTCGAACTAGCCCATTTGTTATGTTACGGCTCTCTTTTCCAATTTAAAGGGATCACGTACATGCAAGGCAAAGGAGTCCCGATGGGCAGCCCGCTCTCGGGTGATTTGTGCGAAATGGTAATTAGGAGATTGGAAAACAATATCCTACCGCGATTCTTGCCCAGCATCTTGTTGTACAAACGTTACATAGATGACATTATTATATTTTGGAAAGTAGAACCGGACATAAAATTATTCCTCGAAGCCATAAACAGTAATCCGTACGGGCTAACATTAGAGGTGGAGCAGCACGACTCATCGAGGGTGCACTTCTTGGATATTGATATCAACTTTGAAGGAGCTAATATACTTACATCAGTATACCGAAAGCCTAGCACGTTCCACACATATATTCCTAGAAATTCATATGATCCTTTTCAATACAAAATAGCTGCCTTCCGAGCATTAGTGAGAAGGGCTCATACGCACTCCTCTACAAAAAAAGCGCTCGAAACGGAGCTCAATCATATCCAAAATATTGCTATAAGCCATGGATACAGCAAAACGCTCATTGAAAAGTTGTCTAGAAGACATGAGAACTCCCAAAAGGAAAATAAGCAAACAGCACAACCATTGAATATCACACAGGAGGAAAATGAAAGGATACCTATCACATACAATCCAGTGCTGAAATCTATTTACAAAACCGTGGCCAACCGTCAAGGAATTAACATCGTGTACAGAAGATGTCAGACTCTCTTCAGAATATTAAGCAACAGTAAAGACCCACCAAACCCCGACAGGCTTCCGGGAGTATATATGATACCACTAGAAGATCACAGGTGCGATAGACAATTAACATACATTGGTTCCACGAAACGTGCGTTAAAAGTGAGATTAAAGGAGCACGAGTCAGACATACAGCACGGTAGATACACCACGGCCCTGGCGACGTACGCGTCGGAAGAGGAGATAACGGCGGACCTGCATGCGGCAAAAATCATTATACCCAGCTATAACCCACAGCAATTGAAATGGCTAGAAGCCATAGAGATATTTAAGGCTGGATTACGTAACACCTGCATTAATCATAAGGACGAAATGATCCTATCGAGCGCATGGCAGGTTGTCCTAGAAAACAGCGTTTAAAGGAGAGGAGCATCGAGCATGCGCAGTACAAATATCCAGCTGCCGCACGTGATAATATTCCGGAAAGAAATTTAAATTGAATATTTTCGAATGTTAACGGCCTATTCGACGAAGCCTGAAGAAGAGCCCAGGAGGGGCTGTGAAAACGTTTGCTAATCTGTAAATAGAACGAAGCGATTCTAAAAATAGAACCACACCGGGTAAAAAAGGTTAGAAGGGTTTCTTTTATTATTACAAGTTCCGGTGAATAGAGAGATTATATACTAACAAATTTGTCTGACAGCTCAAAGATTTTTTTCTTCCGCAAAATTTCCTCGTAGCATGCTAATAATTTTTTTATTTCTCATTTTGTAGAAGAAATGCGCTTTTCGTTGGAGTCTATATTTTCTAAAATTTGTAACCCCTTTTCAATTAAACTGAGGCCTTCTGTCAAGTTTCCAACTGTCATTCGATCATCTGATTAAACTGGGTCTAAGGGATCAAGTTTTGCCAATTCACAAATTTTCATTTTGGATTGAAGTCTTTAATAATGTTAACTTTACATTTCAAAGATAAAGTTTTTCTTTTCTTGTGTGATGCAGAAGAATCAGTTCTACTTCGTTTGGATGACATAGTAGAGTCTCTCAAGTCTCCATAGATATAACAAACACAGAAATAAATAACACAAAATAAATTGTAGCTATGCGTCAATTCAGCACGACACATCTGAACATGTAAGCTGAACAATAGTTTGGGGGGGGTGAGTAATCAAGAGTTGCGTGGTGCTCAAACAAAAGACGAATCATCGAGATTTGAAAATCGCGTAACTCCGGGTTCGCGTAAGTCGGGGTAGCGTAAGTCGAGGTATTAGTGTATTAATATTTTTTTATACTTTTTGTGTTTAGAAATTCTACTTTAATTTTATGATGTGAAATTCTATCCTACTGGTCTCAGTTTTATTAAAATTTTATTAATAGGATTATTATTACAGTATTTTATTGAATTTTAAAATTATGAAAGTTATCTTAGAAATTATTTTGTGCAACTTGAAATAAGAAAATATTTTAACTAATATTGATTGAAATATTTTTTTATTTCTAGCCAATTTGT
>NW_027121296.1:0-35536 GCF_030686945.1 Centruroides vittatus
ATGCTCTGTACTTGCTACAAATTCCTTATGATCTTCTGTTCGGGACCGATAGCTGAAAAAACGGCGATGGAAATTGCTGGGGTAATTAGAGTAAAAACCAACTTTAGTGATGGTCAGAGAAGTACTGTACGTTTACTACTGTATTTTCCTAATTGTAATCTTAGTTTTTTTTTTTTTTTTTTTGAACTTTGCTTTAGTCATCATATCGGATAATGCGACACATTAGCGAGGTTGAGGCAGAAGTTTTAAACGCGAAAACGTGTACGTCGGATCGGACGTTCAGCGCCGCTTTCCTGTAAGCCTAAAACAGTGATTCTCAACCACTGTGTTGCGGCACTTTAGTGTGCCACCACTGCAAATACTTATACATAAGTGACGTCAGACAAGTGGTTCAATTAGTTCTACCTACCAAGGGCGCGTTTGAAATTGTAACCGGTGTTACCGGTAACTGCCGGTAGTTACCAAGGCGTTTAGAAAACGTGAGCTAAATAACCAACTGCGTTTAAAAAATCACTGTTATAAGTCACCTGTTGTTCTGAAGTACTTACCGAAGTAACCGTGGTGTGCCGCCAAATTTTTAATTATTAAAAGTGTACCGTGAAGAAAAAAGGTGAGAATCATAACTAGAAGTTGACAATAGTGTTTGGGAAAGTCAGTGGAATCATGCTCGACATTCCAAACGCCATTGTAAAACTTTTCTAGGCTTACCAGGAAAGCGGCGCCGAACGTTCCGACGAACACGTTTTGCGTGTTTAAAAGTTTCGGCTTCAACCTCGCTATTAACCAGTATCGGCACCTCGAATTTGGCATCCTGAGTGCATACACGCACTGCAACGCACTTACCGGGACGCGTCTCTGATTCCATCCATTAGCCACCGGTAGGGAGCCATTTCACTAACAAGTAAGTAGCATACAAAAATAATTCAGCATTGAAAGAAATTGGAAGTAACGCCATCAACAAAAAATTGTCAACCGAAAGGGAACTGTTGGAGTGTCTTTTAATATTAATAAAATGTAGTTAATAATTACGCTAAAAGTATACAAACTCTATATTAAATTTGTAATATTTACTAAAACTGTTAATCAGGATTAATAGCAATCAAATGTCATACTATTTTATATTAGTTTAACACAAAAAATAAATTTTTTAGTAGTAAAAGGGTCGTGGAGGAAGACAACGATATTACATTTACAGAGTAGAATAAGAAATAAACTCAAATAAATGTTATATGAAAGATTATATATATATATATATATATATATCTATACACTACTATTAACAATAAATATAATATAAAAGTAATAATAGAATAAATATTACGTTTTCGATTATTTTTTATAAGTAATTACATTTTATTGGATGTATTTGACTGAAAAGTAATTACATTCACAAATTATTAGATGGGCAACTATTTACGTAATATTTTTCAACAAAACAAAATAAATAAATAAAGAACTTGTTGACATCGTGCACAAACAAATCAAAGATTTTGGCAATTATTCTCAACACAATTTAAACTGTCAGTGTCTAAAAATATGTTTTACATTTAAAAATTCACATTTTTCACTTGTATGATTCTACGAATTCTTAAAACCGTGTATATTCTTATATGTTGAGCATCAAACACAAGACCGTGTTATTTATTAAACACTTGGCACTTTTCCACTTCTATTAGTTGAGACGAGATTTTATTTCACTCGTTTCGGGCATTTCGCCCCTCTTCAGTCAACTAATAAAACAATATACAACATTTCAAGTAATATAACACACACTAACAGATACCACAAAAATTAATTTAAAACGTACCGTTAGTTCCTCGAACTCAAGGGTGCGCGTGCATAGCACAATTTGGACCTCAAAGTTACAGCAACAAATGTAAATGTTCTACGTACGGCTAATTAAATTGTAAAATTTCTTTTAAAATATATAAACATACAGGCTTATTTTATACATATCGGTATATTAAACATATTCGGTATCTTACTTTTTTAAAATCGAACGCAATAGATCTTTAATCTTCTTTTTACTAACTTTTTTCTTTTCTTCATTGTTGTTTTATCTTGACATAAAGCAATAAACGTTTGGACCTGGTGTTAACTAAAAAACTCACTTTTCGTCTAGTACTGGCTCATTATTACGCAGTTGTTTGTTGACCATTTGCATATTCTGCTGGTTATGACGATCTGAATTTACATAATTAACTGTATAGCCAAAAGTAGCCAAGTTAGGCTGGATCTGTTGCTTATTTTTTATATGATTATAATATTCTTAACCAATTCTTGTTTATATTTATGCTTAAATTTTTATTTATAGAATTACTGGACTTTATGATGGCCACGCTCTCTTTAAATTTTCTATTATAAGCGTATTTTTCTTTATATAAAATTTTTGTACCATCTTGATCTATATTACAATTATTAAGTAGGCAATGATCATGAAAAACAGAGTTTACTCGATTGTATCTTAAGTCGGCGACATGTTCCTTTAATCTGATATTTAACTTACGTTTCGTTTCTCCAATATAAATACTATTATTCTTACAAGTACACGGAATTTCGTAAACGACATTCTTTGTTTCTTTCGCTTCTGTTCTAGTTTGCTGTATACTCTTTTTATTTTTTAGCCGGGATTTAAGTTTCTCATATTTAGGTGCGAGTTTTATGTCTACCTTTCTTAATTCTTTATTAATTTCTTCATATAATCCTTTTACATATGGAAAACTAATATATCTTATTCCTGAGCCTTGTTTTTCTATTCTTTGTTTGTCGTTTCTATTTGTTTTATCATTTATTTCTTTTTCCCATTTTGTAATTATATAGTTTGGGTATCCATTTAATACAAATTTATTTTTTAATTCTTTTATATATTTAGACATATTACTTAACTTACTGGTTCTATTTTTAATTTTTTCATATTCCATTGCAAAGACGTTATATTTGATATATAAAGGTATATTAGAGTTATATTTGATAGTCGTACTGATAGTGCAAGGCTTTTTAAAAGGTTCAAATTCGATACTATTTCTATTCCTTGTAATCCTAACGTCCAAGTAGTTAATGCTATTATTAATACTGTCTTCTTCTTCTGTTTTAAACTGAATTCGTTTATTTAAATTATTTATAAGGACTTCTATCTGGTTGATTGTAATTTCAGAAGTATTGTACATAATCAGAATATCGTCAACATATCGCTTGTAAAATTTTATACCTTGAATTTTATTAATTATTTCATCTATATCAATCATTACTAATTCAGCAAGTTTAGGTCCTATAACTGATCCCATACTAATACCTTCATTTTGGGTGTAATAATTACCTTCTATTTCAAAGTAATTACTCATGTACGAAAACTCTATTAGTTGGGTGATCTCTGGTGTTATGTTAAGTTTTTTTAATTTTTCTTCAATTATGTCCCATGTTATGGAGGGATACATTTCAATTATGTCTAAACTAGCCATTTTAAAAGTGCTTTCTATCTTCATATCTTTTAGATCTGTTAAAAGCTCATCAGTATTAGATATGGCAAAATTAGAATTTTGGTAAGACTTAAGTTCTTGCTTTAGAAATTTTTCAAGATTATATAACGTTGAATATTTGAAGTCCACTATGGGTCGAACCTGTTCGCCATCTTTGTGAGTCTTAAGTTGAATATTAATTTTTGGTGTGCGATCATTCTGATCGTTTAGGATAAATTCTTTTTCAGCTTTTGTTAATTTATTCATTTTATGTAATCTTGTGACTCTACTTTTTAGCTCTTTATATATAATATCTTTTGGGTCTATCGGGAGTTGCCTAAACTGTTTACCTTCGACTAATTCACATTTCTTATTTTTTACCCAATCAGCATATACAATAATAACTTGTTTCGATTTATCTGCTTTAATTATCTCTAGTCCATTATCAACCAGGAATGTTTGTACTTTGCTAATGTTATTTTTATATTTATAATAATTTTTGTCTTTTATAACAGTTTTGCTTTTTTCTTTTGTTATGTATTTCTTAATTTTGCTACTAAGACTTGATTTAATAAGTTGCGATTCTGGCTCAGGAAGGTTGTTACATACTCGATCTAAGTCTGGTATAATATCAAGAACTTCCCATCTATTGGGGCCACTAAAGTCCAGGCCTGCACGAATTGTTTCAAGGATGTCCTCAGGAATTTTAACCTGTGATTTGTTTTTTACTAGAGATTCTTTCCATGCGCTAATCTCCATGTTGGGCGGATACTGAAATCGTTTTACTAATTTCTCATGTTTATTGGCTTCGTAATCGCTTAAATTTATAATCGGGTCGATTCTTTTGTTTGAGTATTTCGAATTTTTGTCGTTTGATTTTTTAAAATTGCGCTTTAATCTTCTAAGCTTTATATATTTATACTTTATGGCCGATCTTAGTATTTTCAAATTAAAATAGTTCCTATCCCTTGTCGGGATTACTTTAGCGATGGACTTAGGAAGGGAAAGTGTTTTAAGTGTTCTCTTTTCCCTTAGATGTGTCTTTAAGTAGTTTATATCGATAATTATTTTATTAATCTCACCTTGCGTCCTGTCGATGTGCGTAGTATCCATTTTGTTAAGCTGTACGTGTGAATTTTCTCTTTCTCGATGGAATTTGCCGTTTCTATGACAAAAATTTTTAATAATTGTAGGTATTTTTTAGTAAACCGTGTTTTGCTTATATGTTGAGATAAAACAACAATGAAGAAAAGAAAAAAGTTAGTAAAAAGAAGATTAAAGATTTATTGCGTTCGATTTTAAAAAAGTAAGATACCGAATATGTTTAATATACCGATATGTATAAAATAAGCCTGTATGTTTATATATTTTAAAAGAAATTTTACAATTTAATTAGCCGTACGTAGAACATTTACATTTGTTGCTGTAACTTTGAGGTCCAAATTGTGCTATGCACGCGCACCCTTGAGTTCGAGGAATTAACGGTACGTTTTAAATTAATTTTTGTGGTATCTGTTGGTGTGTGTTATATTACTTGAAATGTTGTATATTGTTTTATTAGTTGACTGAAGAGGGGCGAAATGCCCGAAACGAGTGAAATAAAATCTCGTCTCAACTAATAGAAGTGGAAAAGTGCCAAGTGTTTAATAAATAACACGGTCTTGTGTTTGATGCTCAACATATAAGAAAACACGGTTTCAAGAATACCTACATCCATATTTAATCAAATTATTAAATATTGGCGCAGATAATTGATGAAAAGCGAATGTAATTTTATTATGCCATTTTTCATCGAAGAGGCATTACAAAATAATTGTATATCGTTTAAAATTTCTTTAGCTAAAAGTTTTACTTGTCTATGAAATCCAACATCTAAAGATGGACGTACACTTTGGTGGAATAATTGGTACTTCGCATGAATTTTGATTTATAGATGTTTGAAATACTGTATTATAAATATTAATATTTGTTTGCCCACTCCACGAGTCAATTATTAATAATGAGTTTTCTGTTATATTTGAAGCTAATATATCTTTTACATAGTTTGTAATAATTACTATAGTAGCTGTAACAGTAACGTTTGGGGCATTAAACAGCAGCGATCTTTCAATTCTAGGTCCGAAGGTTCCGTGATCCTCTTTAAGCAAATAAATACATTACCTACAACTCGTCCGTTAGCATTAATTAAATATTAAACAGTGTAGGAATGTGTAATTTTATTACTTGGAGAATGTGCAAATCAAATAGTATTTTATCTCCTTTATACGAAAGTGTTCTTGGTGAAATCATTTCGTACGAAAAAACCACACTGATCTGTATTGAATATAAGGTTACGCGAATAAGATGGCAATAAATTGTTTACTGTGGTTTGAAATTTGCGTTGCTTTTATTAAAATATCCTTTTCGTTTACTCTATTTTATTTACAAGTTTTGTAGTTTTACGAGATACTGATCTGTATTCTTTTTTAAATTTAGCATCCCAGGAATCACTAGCTGTAAACTTAATTATATTCTTATCAGCTTTTTCATAATCATTTGAATATCCTGATTCACAGTCGGTGTTTGCGTTATCGACTTCTTTTTCTTTAAGCAGACAAGTGTTTTTTTTTTTTTCGTCTGAAATAACTTTAATCAAATTATTGTCTTCCATCCGACAAAATTCTTCGTCATCTCTACTTACGTAATTACTTAAAATATCGCTAAATGCATTAAAAGCATTTTAGCTACCCGTTTATCAATGTCCAAAATAAAAGGCATACAAATCTCTTCTGTAGACCAGACATTACCACATAAACGTTTAAATTCTGCTATATAATTTTGAATATTTACATTTAAGTCTTCTCCCATTTTCGAAAATTCTAGAATTTATTCTAAATTTAATATCGTTATCTTCCTCCACGACCCTTTCACTACTAAAAATTTGCTTTTTTTATGTTAAATTAATATAAAATAGTATGACATTTGATTGCTATTAACCCTGATTAATAGTTTTAGTGAATATTACAAATTTAATATGGTGTTTGTATACTTTTAGCGTAATTATTAACTAAATTTTATTAATATTTATTAAAAGACACTTCAATAGTTTCCTGTGAAATGTATTTAAAGAGTGAATAACAACCTTTTTAGATATCTACTCAGATTCTTAATGTTTAAATTTAACAAAAACGTTTACTTAGTAAAAATTTTGTGCTGGAGATCTACAAAGGTTTTGTTTTATATTTTTTACAAATGCATTCTTTATCTTCAAACTTCCCATTACATTTTGCCCGACTGTTTCAGTCGTGATATAAACTTGGAATGAAAGATGGATCGTCGCTAAACACGTTCAAATAAGTCCTAAAAACAGTTAACTATTAACAATTTACTTGCGGGTATCGCAGCCTTAATACTTACGTGCTAAACATGACGACCACATAAGGACACTGGAAACTCTCGAAATATTTAAATCCGTAAAGAGCGGTCGTTGCATTAATTTCAAAGAGGAAGGACAAGTATCTTATGCATGGCAATCATTATACCTAAGGGAGCAATCGAATTAAAAATTGTTTTGAACATTTTTAAATTCGATTTAAGCGATTTAAAATATTATTTTAAAGAATGTTTTTTAAAAAATCCTCGTCTATCTGCTTTTAAATAAATTTTAAAAACGTTCCAATATCCGCATTCCAATTCAATGAATCCCGAGGAAGATCTATGTAGATCGAAAACGTTAGGGACTGTGTTTTTGAGATTGCGAACTGTTAATTATTTATCCTGGAATTGCATTTAAAGGTTCAACCAGTAGTTATTAGAACAAACTTAAATTCTAATTCAAGAAATTGATTAAATCTAGGGTCCAATATCACTACACACTGTTTAAATTGCCACCGTATTTGATTTCGAAACTATTATTGTCTTCTGTTGTTAATAATAAGAGCAACTTAAATTATTATACCATTTTAGTCATTTTTAAGCTTGTGTATTATAATTTTGTACGGTCCGAAATTAAAAAATTGAAATAACTTTTAAACTAGTAATCATTTTAATATAAAAATTTACTAAAATGTATTAAATTATATTTAAAATCTGTAGATATAAAAATTTTTTATAGCTTTTTAACCTAAAATAAAAAACAGGTGTGTTTATACATTTTTTACAGACTTCGGTGTATATTTATAGTAACTACAGAAATTTCCTCTAAACTCCACATTTTAAATGTCACCAGCCACGTGAATTTTTTGACAAAGCGTACTCAAAGATAAGCCAGAAAGCCACCTCTGCACCACGCCTTCCTGCACGGCATTGGCGTGTGTCTCTCTTAGTTGGATCCGGTCGCAACACTCGAGAAATCCCATCGAGACACTGCAGCACAGATCACCAAGCCTCCCCACCACGACAAGGTAGAGACACGACGGGGAGGAAAAAAGTACCCCCTGCCTTGTTTGCGTATTCCTATGCCTATTTTCGTCACCGATTATATTTTTAGTTTAATTCAGTTTTCATTTTCAGTAAACATTTATATTTCAATAACGCTACGCTACGTTACAAATGGTGAGCTATCACCATTTCAATAACGCTAAGCTGCGTTTCAAATGGTGAGCTGTCACCATTTCAATGGGGCTAAGCTGCGTTGCGAATGGTGAGCTGTCACCATTTCAATGGGGCTAAGCTGCGTTGCGAATGGTGAGCTGTCACCATTTCAATGGAGCTAAGCTGCGTTGCGAATGGTGAGCTGTCACCATTTCAATGGGGCTAAGCTGCGTTGCAAATGGTGAGCTGTCACCATTTCAATAAGGCTAAGCTGCGTTGCAAATGGTGAGCTGTCCACCATTTCAATAAGGCTAAGCTGCGTTGCAAATGGTGAGCTGTCACCATTTCAATAAGGCTAAGCTGCGTTGCAAATGGTGAGCTGTCACCATTTCAATAAGGCTAAGCTGCGTTGCAAATGGTGAGCTGTCACCATTTCAATAAGGCTAAGCTGCGTTGCAAATGGTGAGCTGTCACCATTTCAATTAAGGCTAAGCTGCGTTGCAAATGGTGAGCTGTCACCATTTCAATAAGGCTAAGCTGCGTTGCAAATGGTGAGCTGTCACCATTTCAATAAGGCTAAGCTGCGTTGCAAATGGTGAGCTGTCACCATTTCAATGGAGCTAAGCTGCGTTGCAAATGGTGAGCTGTCACCATTTCAATAAGGCTAAGCTGCGTTGCAAATGGTGAGCTGTCACCATTTCAATAAGGCTAAGCTGCGTTGCAAATGGTGAGCTGTCACCATTTCAATAAGGCTAAGCTGCGTTGCAAATGGTGAGCTGTCACCATTTCAATAAGGCTAAGCTGCGTTGCAAATGGTGAGCTGTCACCATTTCAATAAGGCTAAGCTGCGTTGCAAATGGTGAGCTGTCACCATTTCAATGGGGCTAAGCTGCGTTGCAAATGGTGAGCTGTCACCATTTCAATAAGGCTAAGCTGCGTTGCAAATGGTGAGCTGTCACCATTTCAATAAGGCTAAGCTGCGTTGCAAATGGTGAGCTGTCACCATTTCAATAAGGCTAAGCTGCGTTGCAAATGGTGAGCTGTCACCATTTCAATAAGGCTAAGCTGCGTTGCAAATGGTGAGCTGTCACCATTTCAATAAGGCTAAGCTGCGTTGCAAATGGTGAGCTGTCACCATTTCAATAAGGCTAAGCTGCGTTGCGAATGGTGAGCTGTCACCATTTCAATGGAGCTAAGCTGCGTTGCGAATGGTGAGCTGTCACCATTTCAATGGGGCTAAGCTGCGTTGCGAATGGTGAGCTGTCACCATTTCAATGGAGCTAAGCTGCGTTGCGAATGGTGAGCTGTCACCATTTCAATGGGGCTAAGCTGCGTTGCGAATGGTGAGCTGTCACCATTTCAATAAGGCTAAGCTGCGTTGCGAATGGTGAGCTGTCACCATTTCAATAAGGCTAAGCTGCGTTGCAAATGGTGAGCTGTCACCATTTCAATAAGGCTAAGCTGCGTTGCAAATGGTGAGCTGTCACCATTTCAATAAGGCTAAGCTGCGTTGCAAATGGTGAGCTGTCACCATTTCAATAACGCTAAGCTGCGTTGCAAATGGTGAGCTGTCACCATTTCAATAACGCTAAGCTGCGTTGCAAATGGTGAGCTGTCACCATTTCAATAACGCTAAGCTGCGTTGCAAATGGTGAGCTGTCACCATTTCAATAACGCTAAGCTGCGTTGCAAATGGTGAGCTGTCACCATTTCAATAACGCTAAGCTGCGTTGCAAATGGTGAGCTGTCACCATTTCAATAACGCTAAGCTGCGTTGCAAATGGTGAGCTGTCACCATTTCAATGGGGCTAAGCTGCGTTGCAAATGGTGAGCTGTCACCATTTCAATAACGCTAAGCTGCGTT
The DNA here is from genome assembly GCF_030686945.1 of Centruroides vittatus. Lineage (NCBI taxonomy): Eukaryota > Metazoa > Arthropoda > Arachnida > Scorpiones > Buthidae > Centruroides > Centruroides vittatus. Next base: position 9,832 of record NW_027121296.1, read on the forward strand.
GCAAATGGTGAGCTGTCACCATTTCAATAACGCTAAGCTGCGTTGCAAATGGTGAGCTGTCACCATTTCAATGGGGCTAAGCTGCGTTGCGAATGGTGAGCTGTCACCATTTCAATGGGGCTAAGCTGCGTTGCGAATGGTGAGCTGTCACCATTTCAATGGAGCTAAGCTGCGTTGCGAATGGTGAGCTGTCACCATTTCAATGGGGCTAAGCTGCGTTGCAAATGGTGAGCTGTCACCATTTCAATAAGGCTAAGCTGCGTTGCAAATGGTGAGCTGTCACCATTTCAATAAGGCTAAGCTGCGTTGCAAATGGTGAGCTGTCACCATTTCAATAAGGCTAAGCTGCGTTGCAAATGGTGAGCTGTCACCATTTCAATAAGGCTAAGCTGCGTTGCAAATGGTGAGCTGTCACCATTTCAATAAGGCTAAGCTGCGTTGCAAATGGTGAGCTGTCACCATTTCAATAAGGCTAAGCTGCGTTGCAAATGGTGAGCTGTCACCATTTCAATGGGCTAAGCTGCGTTGCAAATGGTGAGCTGTCACCATTTCAATAAGGCTAAGCTGCGTTGCAAATGGTGAGCTGTCACCATTTCAATAAGGCTAAGCTGCGTTGCAAATGGTGAGCTGTCACCATTTCAATAAGGCTAAGCTGCGTTGCAAATGGTGAGCTGTCACCATTTCAATAAGGCTAAGCTGCGTTGCAAATGGTGAGCTGTCACCATTTCAATAAGGCTAAGCTGCGTTGCGAATGGTGAGCTGTCACCATTTCAATAAGGCTAAGCTGCGTTGCGAAATGGTGAGCTGTCACCATTTCAATGGAGCTAAGCTGCGTTGCGAATGGTGAGCTGTCACCATTTCAATGGGCTAAGCTGCGTTGCGAATGGTGAGCTGTCACCATTTCAATGGAGCTAAGCTGCGTTGCGAATGGTGAGCTGTCACCATTTCAATGGGGCTAAGCTGCGTTGCGAATGGTGAGCTGTCACCATTTCAATAAGGCTAAGCTGCGTTGCGAATGGTGAGCTGTCACCATTTCAATAAGGCTAAGCCTGCGTTGCAAATGGTGAGCTGTCACCATTTCAATAAGGCTAAGCTGCGTTGCAAATGGTGAGCTGTCACCATTTCAATAACGCTAAGCTGCGTTGCAAATGGTGAGCTGTCACCATTTCAATAACGCTAAGCTGCGTTGCAAATGGTGAGCTGTCACCATTTCAATAACGCTAAGCTGCGTTGCAAATGGTGAGCTGTCACCATTTCAATAACGCTAAGCTGCGTTGCAAATGGTGAGCTGTCACCATTTCAATAACGCTAAGCTGCGTTGCAAATGGTGAGCTGTCACCATTTCAATAACGCTAAGCTGCGTTGCAAATGGTGAGCTGTCACCATTTCAATAACGCTAAGCTGCGTTGCAAATGGTGAGCTGTCACCATTTCAATAACGCTAAGCTGCGTTGCAAATGGTGAGCTGTCACCATTTCAATAACGCTAAGCTGCGTTGCAAAATGGTGAGCTGTCACCATTTCAATAACGCTAAGCTGCGTTGCAAATGGTGAGCTGTCACCATTTCAATAACGCTAAGCTGCGTTGCAAATGGTGAGCTGTCACCATTTCAATAACGCTAAGCTGCGTTGCAAATGGTGAGCTGTCACCATTTTCAATGGGGCTAAGCTGCGTTGCAAATGGTGAGCTGTCACCATTTCAATAACGCTAAGCTGCGTTGCAAATGGTGAGCTGTCACCATTTCAATAACGCTAAGCTGCGTTGCAAATGGTGAGCTGTCACCATTTCAAAAATTAAAAATAATTTAGATTATTTCAAACAAAAACCCGATCTTGATGGCAATTTCCGACTGGCGTTCTTAACCCATGAGTCCCGTTGGATCACTCGAGAATAGGCGTCAGATAAGAAGTATCCCGGGGCACCACGAGGAGTAAGGCTCGGAGGATTTGGGTTTACACCCCCATTTAGTCTGGGGAGACGCGTATTTCGTCTCCGCATTAAATGAAGTCAAACAAATAAGACGCCCGATTGTTATATTACATCTTTATTATTTGTATTGTTGATTGTTTATTTTTTCGTCAATCGATGTATTGATATTTTCAGAAATTTTTGCAATTTATAAATCAAATTCTTCACAATTATATTATGAAATCATTTCCATTCTGACAATCAAGTGACAAGTCATAATATTAATGATATTAAAAAAGAAAAACTTTTAAACAAATTAAAATTCTTATTTATCCGTGCAATGCTCGAGGAACGCTGAATTAATTCTACAGCCTTCTTCGAGCATTGCACGATAAACAGTTGTAACATTGATCAAAATAACATAAAAATTTTACATAAAGAATCTAAAGCATATAATAGGAAGTTTTAAAGAAAGCGTGGAAATTTTTAAGAGTCAGAACAGCATTAATAAATATCCAGGCGTTAAGATAAATGGAAATTGGTTTAAAATATTATAAAACATATTATAAGAATTAATATACACTGAAATCTTCATTCATAGTTACGAAAATCCAACTCCGCATCAGTTAACCTCGGACACGAAAGAATATGCTAATGAGCACAACAGTTTAAGTGCCGTGAAGCAACAGTCTGATTTTAGTCGAAGTTTTAAAGTTAAAAAGTTTTTAAAACCAACGTTCTTAACATTAGTTAGTAAAGTGCCATTGCCTGAAACATTGGTTGTAAAGTGTCATCGTCTTAATATTTAGTTGACTGAAGAGGGGCATATTAGGCCCGAAACGAGCTACATACGCACGTAATGCTTGTCTCAACTAAATAACAGGGAGAAGAAAAGCCAAGTGATCGTCGTAAGCACTATATTGTGTTTCATAGTCAACAAAAAAAAAAAAAAAAATATGTCGTTGTTAGTTCGATTATTTTAGCACGTTCTCGTCCTCGTAATCACGTAAGATTACTGGATAATTTCATTTCTACAATCATTTATACTATTGCTTTCTTTGTGTTGCGCAGACACAGAGAAAGCAATAGTATAAATGATTGTATAGATGAAATGGTATAAATGATAAATGATTTCCTGTTGTCCGCCATTAATTGCGTGTTAGTATGAAATCGTGTTAATTTAGAAGATTTTACGGTCTTAGTTTATAAGTGTTTGGTGTAAAATACAATAAAGTTGCCATAGACACTTACCCAAAGCCAACTCGGACCAAATCCAGCAAATTATAGAGCGGATCTTATTCTCGATTGTCCCAAGATGGAAGCAAAGAGACCCTTACTCGAACTGAACGTGCTCGCATTCTCCACCTTTGGCCATTTTACACACCTTCTGCATGGATCTAAATGTAGAAAAAGAAGCATAATTATTCATGAAAAACGTCTAACTCGATTTGAATTTCATTAAAAGATATTGTGGCGTTATATCGAGGTTCCGCCGTATTTCTATCGATTAGCCTACAGCGAGTGAAACTAAGAAAATGAAATTTTCTACTAATTCCTTGGTTCGGTGATGTCTAGAATTCAATTTTTCACTCAAAATAGCTTATTTTTCATTTTTATCTTAACTTTTCCTTGCATTCGTAATGACACTGGCGTGGCAGACGAATACGTCGCCAATTCTCGGTACAGCGCCGTAAAACACCGGAAAGTTACGCGATTCTCATCAATTCGCAAATATTTCTAACTCGAATTTCAGATTCAAATTTTAATACCATAAAAGTTTTTGGTGTAATCGATACTTGGGCTGAGCACCGCACTCGATTTACTGCCAATTTCAGAGCCGAGGCTAAATCGCGAACAAAATCTTAATTCTTAACGGGTTTCCACATGCTCTTAAAGAACGACCCGACCTTCTTCAATGTATTTCTTTCCCGATATTCACGGCCATTATCTTGCACGCAATCTTCGTGCTCTGCCGGGTCATCGTTTCGTGGAGCAACCGCGCTCTCTCTATTGTACACTTCTTCATCCTCCACATTCTCGACCAATCTCTCACTAAACAAGGAAACAAAGAATTTGTAATAAAATAAATATATAATCTTGAAATTGAATTACGAAGCTTCAACCACGAATATTTAGAAAATGTTAAAGAAAAATTATAACACATGGAAAACATTCGATTCACACAGAGTAACAAACACTGGCACTACATTCCAAGTTTAATTATATATATGAGTAGGCGCCGCTTAAATACTAATAGAATAAGATGGTGACGGAAGACCCATAAGATTACAACGGAACCAAAAACAATTGGCAGCATTTCTACGTTTAGATGTGAGTAGATACACAACTACTTATTATCACTTAACAAATGGAACCATGTAAAGTTTGCTTAACCAAACTCTACGATAATTCCTCAACCCCCTTACTGTATAGAATATATAATATGCATAAGTTTATTATATACAAACAGTAATGTAATTTACCTGTTAAAACGTTGGCAGGCCGTCTGACAGATTGGTCGAACCTTCATCAAAACTTGTCTATAAGCGGGCTTGATGTTATTTTCAAAAACGTCCAAACCTTCGAAAGCACCGGTCGACGGTTCGAACTGCTTCAAGAGGCCTTTCTTCATCTTGCTGCCTCGAAATTTAAAATCATCCAAATTGTGTGGACTGACGAATCTTCGCACGTCCACATGTTTATCCGATCCCTCCCTAAATATGCAAAGACAATAACTATTTAATTCTACTCTCAATGCTTTTAAATTTATTCGCCACAGGGGATAAGCCTTTTATGAATTGTAGCTAAACACTCGACTAGTCTAAATCTTCTTCTGTTCTTTTAAAACAACGCATATTAAAATTTAAAAAGTTATAGTTTATATTTACTAAACGAAATTCCTATTAGAATGTTAGTAAATTTCGTCATATTCCGTACCAGAGTTAGACACGAATCTGTAATATAAAAGAGGCCGATTACTCGTTTAAATAACTGTCTTATAAAGCCCCGTATTACAGGAAGACACAAAAGACGTAAAGTCTGCTTCGGATATAAACCAGAGTCGGAATCTTTACATTTCATTTAATTAGGCCTAACTATATATTGTAGATGGAAGTTTTTCTATAAAGCTTTTAATCTCTAAAACGAATTTCTTATCCGAATAAATAATAATAAAATGTAAAACGTCTCATACCCAGAGGGATGGGACAGAAGTCGATAATTTCCACCATAAAAAAACATCTTCGAATCGCTTTCCAAATCGCACTCTTCCTAACAAGAGCAAAACGCAACAACAACAACTTCAATTGTTGAATTCGATTGTTACGCGTTAAACCGAGAAGAAGGGAATTTTTGATTTTTTTTTTTTAAATTATAATTTCGGAATCTGACGGGTGTATAATGACGATTAAAAAGACACACCGGTGTGGGGCTAGGAGTTAGAATAGGGCCGGTTCGATAAATGCACGTGGTGGTGCTGACGTGAAATACGAACGTGTAAATATAAACATTTCGCGTTAAGCAAGACCGTACACGGAAATATAAAACGAAATTAATGCAAATACGTGGCGAAATTACAAGAACAACTCGATATTTTTACCGTAATATCGGGAGAGATGATTATTTATGTATTAGACACAAATAAAACCCGGAGAATTCTGTGTGGCCGGTTTATTTGCGATGCGAACCAGCAACCAACTAGCAGTGTTTAGTAATCTTATCACTAAACCAGCGTTTCTCAAAGTGGGCGATAACGCCCCCTTGTGGGTACTGGAGGCTTTCAGGGGGCAGTAGAAGGCTCAAATGAAATTAGGGGGCATTAAGGAAATCTAGAGGGGCGATGGCAGACAAATTCTATTTATAAAAATCTGACTATAATATATATAAAATGCTGACAATCTATATATTTTTTAATTTTTATTGAAGATCACAGCCTGAATATTTCTAACACGTTGACATATTATAGCTAATAACTTATTTAGTAACATTATTGCATAAATATGCTAAAAATGAAAGTTCAAGAATGGCTACCAAGAATTTTGGCTGCAGAAGCAAATCTCTCAACTGTACCCTGAGTTATGGTCAGTTGTTCAACGATTTCTGATAGCATTCCCATCGTCATATTTGTGTGAACGTGGATTTAGTGCTGTAGCAACGTTGCTAACTAAAAACAGAAATCGGCTGCAAGTTACTGAACGCGGCGACTTACGGCTGATTTTAAGTGAATTCGACCCTGATATTAACAAACTGGTCGAAATACATCAGATTCATCCTTCACATTAGATAAGTTTTAAATTCGAAGCCTTCTTTTAATGTTAATAAAATATTGTACTTCTAAATATGATTAAGTATGAGTTTTATTTCCTCTCATTGAAACATTTTTTGATCTCAGAAATAGGATATAGATCACACCCTATCTATCCTATCCATATAATAATGCATGTTTAAACATTATATTTGCAACTGTTTTTAAGATACGCAACAGATGGTAATGTAAAAAGGCAAGTTAAGCATTGCGTGTACCAATATTTATTACTATATTATTTATTACTTAAAATGTATTTAAGTGAAGAACCCTCTACTTCCCTATCTTACGTAATATTTAGGCATAATTTTATAGAAAGTTTTTAACAAAAATAAATTTTTTACGAAACCCTAAAAACCTTAGGTCCAAAATATATAATTATTAATTAGTTTATTAATATGTACTATTATTTATAAAAGACTTTATGTGAACAAATTTAAAATATAAAAATTTAATGAAATTCGAATAAACAATTTATTTTAAGAACTTTAATTTTTAATTATAAAAAATCTTTTATTATTTAAATAATTTTTAAAGACGAATTCGCCCAAAATAGGAATCACCATTTATTACTTTTGCGTTCTAGACGATACATTTCCGGCGACCGACCTTTCCTTTCTAGGCTACTAGCCGCCAAAAAGTTAAAGTCATTAAAAAAACAGAAATTTCAAGTCTAGAAAAACACAAAGATCTTCTAGAACGGAAATGGATCCCAGTTTTGGGCGAATTCGTCTTTAAAAATTATTTAAAAAATAAAAGAACCATCGGACGAAGAAATTACGAATTATGAGTATAAAATATCGTCACCAGGGGGAACCTGCTTAATCTACATTTTCCAGCGCTCATTTTTTGTGGATAAAAGGCCGAAACACCCCCAAGAAGGTACAGATGGTAACAAGAAAGACGTTCGTATAACACCAGTTCCGATTTTAGAAAATCTTTGTGTTTTTAATTGGAAATTTTTGTGTTTTTTAATGACTTATTTTAACTTTTTGGCGGCTAGTAGCCTAGAAAGGAAGGTCGGTCGCCGGAAATGTATCGTCTAGAACGCAAAAGTAATAAATGGTGATCCCAGTTTTGGGCGAATTCGTCTTTAAAAATTATTTAAAAAATAAAAGAACCATCGGACGAAGAAATTACTTTTTATTATTATTATCATTAATCAACGTCATACAAAATAAAACAAGAGAGAATAGAAACCACATTCCGTTGCCATATTAATTACATCTTGGCTAAGGCCAAGAAAATAAACTACATGCTGCTAAAATGTGCTAGGTGCATCTGGAGACTAAATCATAAAGTTTGTAAAACTCTATATAATGGGGTAATACAACCAATGCTACTACTATACGCCGCCTCTAGCTGGGGTCATGTAACTAGTAAAAATTCAGTAGCAAGTAAATTACTCTCTCTTCAAAGACAGTTTGCCATCAGAATTTCAAAGTGCTGCAGAACTGTTTGTACTAATGCTTCTCTGATACTAGCAGAGCTCCTTCCTTTGCAACTATGTATTGTAGAAAAGGTTCTAAACTACTACATCAGAACTACAAACATCAAAGGCTCAACAACAGGCTCTACTCCTATCTACGGCTGTTCATATGCTACCACATTGCAATTACCCTACTATCTCTGATCCCTGTAAACAAGGTTATCCCCAGGGTACATTTGGTGTCATCTGCTTCCTCCATGGATAACCATGCAGACATCAATATCTACACAGATGGGTCTGAAAGCCCCCTTCATGTTGGCTCAAGTATCTGTATCTTCCTCCAAACTGACATATTTTGCCCAAAATATGTTAGAAGGTACAGATACCTCCATCTATCAAGCTGAAGATGATACTGACTACCAAGCTGTTCAGTGGGTCACTTCACTACCAAACAAAACTCTGTCTCTCAATATTTACAGTGATTCTCAGTCTGTCCTAAAAGCTCTATTAAATCCCAATTGCAATAGCAATAAAATCACATATATCCAGCACCATATTAAAAATCTTGTAAATAAGATAACTTTTATATTTTTTTCCTGGCCATACTGGCATACTTGGAAATGAAAAAGCCGACTTTGAGGCTGTCAGCTGCAAAGGACACTGACTTGGACTACACATCCCTCTCTCACGTAGCAGCCTTACAAATTATATTCATGACAACGCTATGCAAAAGTGGAATCAACAATGGTTGAGCAGTAAAACTGGTAGAATAACAAGACTTTATCTTTCTAGTGTTGAATGCAAGTTCTCATCACCACTTAAGAGATTTAACTTTTGCTACTGCTCAACTACTTACTGAGCATGGTAATTTTAGAAGCTACCTGGCGATGTATAACCGGGCAGAAACTGCCTCTTGCTTTTGCTCTACAGAAAACCTAGACACCGTCGACCGATATGATAATCTATCATTGTCCAGTTTACGATCAACATAGACTTATTCTAAAATTAGAAATCTTTACGCTTGGTTTCAGGTGGCCATGCCCACTCGATAAGCTTGTTCAGAAGCCACTGTTTGATGCTTTTTACAATTATGTTCAATAAACATGGAAGAAAAAACTATTTATAATTTCTAATATCTAGTTTTACATTTTAGTTTTCACTAAAAGCCGAATACTAATTTTATGTTTACTTTGTATCATGTATTTTGGTTTATGTATTCTTAGTGTTATATACCCATAGGAGTGGTGCACTTATTCTAATAAAAAGAAAGAAACCACCACACGGCTTTTCTCTCATGATAAAAAAAAATGTGTAGAGTGTGAATCTGCTAGCGTTATTATTCTATCACGTCACACTTGATGGCATTAGTACAACGAGCGTTCTTAATAGAAACCGCCAAATTCAAAACTCCACCACTCAACGAAATCAAAAAATAAGAATATTACGTAAGACGAGATTTATTACCCCCTACCCCTGAGTAAGAAATCGTAAGAAATCCTTGACCCCACCCACCCCAAAATACCTTACGTAATTTATGGACGGCCCCTAGTACTGTTTTTAATTGATACCATGACCTTTATATGATAAAATTACAAAGCTTTTAAATCTTAATTTTTTTTACTTTCTAATTACTGCGTATAACTGATATAATAATAATTTTTAATCCTATTAAATCAGTGGGAATTTTTCAGAGCCAAACACTTCTCAGTAACTCTTTCGGTAAAGGTAGAAAAAGTTTTCTTTTCACTTCTATAATTTGTTTTATAGCCACTAACAATACAACATTGGTTGACGTTGGTGGTGTGACTATGTCGCTCCGGGGAGGTCACATGGGCAATTCTGGTGGTTTTATTCTGGAAGGTGTAAATCCTGGTATAGGCGCGAAAGAGGTCTGTTAGGGTTTTTACTAGCTTAAGTTTAAAGTTGTGTGGCGAACATCTGTTATGAGATTCCATTAAAAAATAACTGTTATATTATTAATTATTAAAAAGCGTTTGAGAATAGAGTTGAATTTTTTTAAAACTGTAAATGCCTATAATGAGTACATTTTCATTAAACCTTACTCCAGCCAAGTTATGATCCATGACCTCCCTCTAGTATCCTACTACCACCCTGTCCATACAAAGTATATTAACACTAATCAACTGATTTCTTTACGAATTGTTTCTATATAAAATTATTATTTTTACATTATGTTATTGTTATCACTATTATTTTGAATTTTTGCGCCCCCAAACTCTTGTTCACCTAGGACCTAGCAGCGCCGGATCCAATAGGTGCGAGGTCCGATTAAATTTTTTTTTTGCGGGGCCCCTCAAACTTTAAATAACAAAATTAATTAACAGTTAATTTACATATTGAAATATGTTGTTTTATTTTTAATAATAATATACCTAGATATTTATTTTTGTAACATGTACTATTTTTAAATATATAAATTTTGATGTGATGCGGGGCTCCTTCAAGCACGGGGCCGATTGGCACCAATCGCTCTAATCGCCTCAAATCCGGCCCTGGACCTAGGTAATGGTCTCCTGGACTAATGGGAAAGCTGTCAATGATTGGGAGACCGCAGGAACGAAATATTTATCGTGGAAGTAAGATGATATTCGTCAGAATTTAACTTCTCACGACGCTCTCGAATATATAGCAGGATATCTTGCTCTAAATACAAACGCCCTAACTGGAGTAATTCCACTAACACAATAACTATAGCATTCTATCATGGGTGCAGAATTCATCTTATGGAGAACTTATTAAACTTACTGATGAATGGATAGCAAAAATTATAAAATGGAATAAATATTTTGAAATGTATCATGGTAAATCAGGAGGGGCTGGGGAATTGTACAGAGTTTGTTAGCGGAAATATCAAGACAAGGAAGAGTTTTGCCATTTTCTTTAATAATAAAGTTTTGTAAATTATGAACTATAAAATTAGAATTAATTATAGAATATCGTAAACAAAAAAAAATTTAAATTTTGAAAAGAATGTCTACCGAAAATGTTGACGATTGCCGAAAAAAAATTTGAAAGTTAAGTAAGGTACCCATGTAATAAAAAATCTAGCTCGTTAACTTATTAAATAAATGTTAACAAAAGACTTTTAAATACGGTTGTTAAACTCAAATATTCTACAGTAATTTACACATAAGCAGCTATTAATTAATAAATAATTTTAGCATTTTATCGTATCTTGTTATTTGAAAACATCTGTTATGTTCAAATGTAGGCTTGCTGTAACGTCATATGCACCAACATCACGCTAACGAATGGAATCTGGCTGTAGTTGTAGTTTATCGCCTGTAGACGTTTCCGTCTGGTCGATTTGGATTGGCCATTTCGGCAACCGACTAAAGACGGATTTATACTAGGAGCATCCGGTTCGAAAACACTACACTTATGACACCTTATAAAATGCAGCCGTGTTTATTCGGTACGAACGTTTTCGGTCGTGTTTAACGACCTTCTTCAGGAAAATATCCAAAAAAGGAAAAAATCGCATATTCGATTTTTGCCTGTTTGATTTTGAGTGCAACTTCCCATCGGAACGCTTCTTTTCGTGTCTCGCTTAGTCCTTCAATAGCATGCTCGACCTCCGGTATTATTTTTCCACCGGTGGCTACCATAATAGAATTCTAGGATTACGGATATGCAAAATGGATAGACATTATGCGACGATGGAAAATGAATTGCTGGAATTTTCTCAAAGTTTAATACCTTCAATAGAAGATGTGGAAGAAGGAAGGAGGTACGCAACAAATTTATTTGAACTTTTGAAGCGGAACAGTCAGTTTAGAATCGATAGAGTTGGCATTTTTGGTAGTGTAAGGAAACAAACTTCTATAAAAATAGATTTCGATTTCGATTGTGTACTTTTTATTAATGACGAGTTACCTCCATTTAATTCTATCATTGACGATTTCGAAGGTATTTTATTATGGAAAAATTATAACATCATCTCTAAATATCGAAATACCATTCAAGTAAGGATAAACAATATCAAGTTCGATGTCGCACCTGCAATAAATTTTAGTCAGGATCCAGACGAGCAGAGAGAGTTAGTAATGGAGGAGATAAGCAGTTTACCGAATCCATCCACAGATGGATATAGATATAGCAGTAGTTTGTGTGAAACTCAAGCCAATTTTATAAATAATCAGTCACAATTTGTGCATAATTTTATTAGATTAGCAAAATTCTGGAATAAAACTCTTTTTATATCGGGTTATATCAGAGGACAATCGTACTTGATTGAGGTAATAGCTCTTTACGTAGCCACCAAACAAGAAAACAGATACCACAATGTTTCCATATTAAAAACTTTCCAGCGTTTTCTTAAAATGATGATAAATTTAGACAATATGAGAATTATATTTACTGAATGTAAGGTATGGAATCACCAAGGCGCGCGATTCCCACCTGATTATATTTTACAACAGAGACCATTGGTCCTAGATCCTACTAATCCTTTCAATAATCTTGCTCATTTTTTCGTCACGAATAATGCCAAGAAGGAAACGTTTTAAAGAATTTGCCGCCACAACTTTATATCGTTTGCAAAATTATACATTCGATTTAAATGCCATTTTCGAACCTCAGCCAACTATCGCGCCGGCTAGAAGATATAGGATCATTGCTGCCATCATCCAAATATTGGTTTCTTACTATCAAAGACGAACGATCGAGTAACAGGCCAAATATAATTATAAGAAACAAAGATAAAATTAAAGGCTTGGGAATTCCGATTATCAAACATTATTTAACGAAAAATATCAAGCTATTTAATAACGATAATATATCAAGAAATGAAGTAGAAATGGAAGTATCGTCGATAATTTGTAGTAATATCCTCAACCAACCTGTTGAAATGATTTACTCATCTAATTCTAATGAAGAACACGAAAACTACGACATTACAGTTATGATTCCAACTAAACAATTTTTAGTGATCGTGAGTATCAGAAAACCTGATATTTCTGATAGAGTTATGGATGAGAAACCTGATATTATCGTAATATGTTTTGTATTGGCAGTATTGTTCTATTTTTTATTGGTAAAAATTAGAGAAATTGATACCAGTTATGATACCAACTAAACTATTTATTGTTAGCACAAAGTGGCCTGATCCTGATCCAGTTATTGAATATATACCTTAGCACTGATTTTTAGAATTCACGATTACATATTTTAAAAATTTTAGATTCAATCGATTCTAATAATTCTAATAAAGCAATTCTTTAAACATATTTCTTAGAATCTACATGGAGAAATTTAAATTTTTATTTTACTTAGAAAAAAACAAAAATACAGTATTATTACTATGATAAATAATATTAAATAAAACGCTATATATGACTGTAAATGTATTCATTATTATAATCAAGTTCAAACTATTTTTAAAGGTTTCATTTCGCCTCTTCAAAAACGATAAAAGTTGATATAAACGAATTGTTGTTAATGTTGATCTTATTAATCATAAGATTATATACTGCACTATTTTAATAATATAGCAGATGGCAGGATGGCCAAGGCTGTTAAGGCATCATCCTGCTGCGATGAGGACCTGGCATCGAATTCTCCGGTGGAAAACCTCAAGAACTTTCATGGGACTTTTTTATTCCTCAATATATCAAGGACGGGTCCAGTCCCTCATTTCTCCATTGCGGGCTTAACCAAATCCATGATGAGAGTGGAGGCAAAGTTAGTGTCGAGGTGGAAAGATATATATTATAAAATAGAGTGAGGTTTTATTCACTATTAAATTGGAATGATTTTACAAATTAATGAAAACGTTACAAACTTTTACGAAAGAACAATTATAATTGTAAACAATTTGTAATTACTACTACATTACGAATTTTGTAAACTCTCATTAATCCTTAAATATTTGGTCCTTAAAAGTATAAATTTAAAATAAATTTTTTAAACAGGAATTCTGTCGTTTTCGCATTGATTTATTTACTTTTATTTCATATTTTTCTTGAATGCAAGAATCATCTGACAATAAGTAATAAATATTTGTCTAATATTAATTTTGAAAAATTGAACCAGAATAATTTTTATTTAATATTTTATAATATTTGTAAAGCTTTCAATTATAAAAATATCAAATTTCTAATAGAAGTAATTTTAAAAAATCCTCGGATTAAATCTATGTATTATTGGTGTATTATTTTGTCATGTTTCTAATCCTCCGTTATGAGAGGATTAGAATACAAGACTATAGGGTTTATACTAATAAATTAAAATTAGTCTAAATAAAAAGTAAATAACAAAATAGATTAATTTTAAACTATTTTCCAGCTCTATTATGGAAAAATTGCATTCTGATTAATCCAATAATTAACGAATAGAAGATAAAAACCCTGAATATATAAACTTAACTCTGGCTATTTACTTACAAACAACAATGATTTTAAAAAATCACAACAAAGTCGCGATTATTTCGTCCCTTGAATTTTGAACTAACGAAGATTTTCCTGTAGATATCGTCATTCAGTTAAGCTTCCGTAATAAACGGGAAGAAAAGGGGAAAAAGTCGTTTTTAGTTTAGAAATGTCCGATTAGTAGGATGCTACAGTTTGTAAATGTTTGGTTGTTTGTGGTTAGTATCGACCATTATTACTATGGTGACTACTACTACAGGTTGCCTGTCGTTCAAGTGTATGTTCATCTTGTGTTTCGGTTATAGCCGTCATACTTTTATGTTTTGGAGTTCTGGAAAGCCATCAGATGTTTCTTTTAGTTTAAAACGTGTTCATGATCAGAAATGTGAAGTATCCAAAACTAAAAACTCAAAAAAAAAGTAAAGAAGTAAAGTAGAATTTCTCATCATTACTCTCAGTTGATTTTAATTTTATAAAATCACAGTATTACGTGTTTTATAGAAAATATTCAATTTAATATTTTTTAATTTAAAATAACCTATTAGAGAATAAACAAATACAAAATACACATTGTCTTATATATATAAAATTTTATCTACACATTTAATTATTTCATGTTTTATTTTATGATAACTGAGGAATATTGGTTAAAAATGATGAAAAACGTTTTTATTTTAGTAAATTTTATTTGCCAGATTGTTAAAGGTGTGTTTTTTTTATCCTATTTATCAGTACATACAATATATGAGTACGTATATACAATAATACAAAATTCCTTACTTAGATAGATTGTAACATTTATTAATCAGATTAAATACTAAAACTGCTTTATGGTTAAATACTATATTTAATTGATTGTTTCTTTTATTTAAAGAAATTTCATTATAGCAACTGTTAATATAAAGTTAATAACCATTCATTTTCTCTAAAGATTAGAATCTTACATTGAAAGAATTTGTAATTAAAATTAAATATGTTCCTGTTTTCAAGAGCTATTATAATTTATATTTAAACATGTTATTTTTAAAATTTGACATAAAATTGTCAAGTATTTCATCAATTATCTTCAAAATGACAAAAGTTACAAGATCAAATATTTGAGATTTTATTTATGATTAATTATAATAAATATTTTTGTAATATCACATTTCGTATATATTGAGTGTTTCCAGAAGTCTTTCAATACTAGCCATTTGCAGTGCTAAGAACGTAATATTTGTTTTATATTAATTTTTTAAATAGAACATCAAAATGGTTTCCTACCTTAAATTTAGAAGGAACAATTTTATAAAGCACTCATGTCAAATCATTATAGATATACGTACTTAACACCTTACTCTTGCCGAGAAAAAAATATATTTATTTGCAACAAACAAACAAACGTTTTCAGCCTGATTCACAGGCCATCTTCAGGCTTGGAATACATTTGAAATTAAAATTCCATCCATGGAATACAAAAATTCAAATTCAAAATTAAATAAGGTACAATCAAAATAAAATATTGAATAACTAACATAAAGCAAAAAATAACAAAAAATATATAAAAATGTAACAAATGAATACGTAAGCATTAATAAATGCAAATTTCTAAGACATACAATAAAACCATTATATTGATTGGTTAGAGCCCTTATTAAACTTCTTAACCATAAACTTCCATGCAGAGGGAAGACTTTCTGCGTCCCTCGCATTAAGACAGCCTTCTTGTAATCTACTTCTAAAAATCTGCAACTTTTCCGCTGTCAAGGCTAATGATGGAGACGATAAAGGATTTATGATGGCCGCCTCATTCCATTTGACCGTAGCTCCTGGCGCTTGCGCCATTTGGGACAAAACTGTTGCATTAGACCCCTTTCTGATATTATAACTATGCTCCTTGATTCTAATTCCTAAACTTCTAGTGGTTACTCCGATGTAATCTTTTTTAACGCCCAATTGCATGTTTTCATACGGAATTTTATAAACTCCTGCTTTCTCTTGCAACAGTTTTGTCCCAAATGGCGCAAGCGCCAGGAGCTACGGTCAAATGGAATGAGGCGGCCATCATAAATCCTTTATCGTCTCCATCATTAGCCTTGACAGCGGAAAAGTTGCAGATTTTTAGAAGTAGATTACAAGAAGGCTGTCTTAATGCGAGGGACGCAGATAGTCTTCCCTCTGCATGGAAGTTTATGGTTAAGAAGTTTAATAAGGGCTCTAACCAATCAATATAATGGTTTTATTGTATGTCTTAGAAATTTGCATTTATTAATGCTTACGTATTCATTTGTTACATTTTTATATATTTTTTGTTATTTTTTGCTTTATGTTAGTTATTCAATATTTTATTTTGATTATACCTTATTTAATTTTGAATTTGAATTTTTGTATTCCATGGATGGAATTTTAATTTCAAATGTATTCCAAGCCTGAAGATGGCCTGTGAATCAGGCTGAAAACGTTTGTTTGTTTGTTGCAAATAAATATATTTTTTTCTCGGCAAGAGTAAGGTGTTAAGTACGTATATTTAGTAAGGAACTTTTTTAATTTTTGGTCTTTGCTTAAGCATGCGTGTATCAATATTTATTACTATATTATTTATTACTTAAATATATTTAAGTGAAGAACCCTCTGCTTCCCTATCTTACGTAATATTTAGGCATAATTTTATAGAAAGTTTTTAACAAAAATAAATTTTTTAATGAAACCTTAAAAACCTTAGGTCCAAAATATATAATTATTAATTAGTTTATTAATATGTACTATTATTTTTAAAAAACTTTATGTGAGCAAATTTAAAAATATGAAAATTTGATGAATTCGAATGAACAATTTATTTAAAGAACTTTATTTTTTAATTATTAACAATCTTTTTATTCTTATCATCATTAATCAACATCATAATATTCATTTTTATATTACTTTTAATTACCACAAAAAAACGCAAAATACTTTGACAGATCGAGTAACACATGTAAACAGAAACGATATACAAAATAAAACAAGAGAGAATAGAAACTACATTCCGTTGCCATATTGGTTACGTCTTGGCTGAGGCCAAGAAAATAAACTACATGCTGCTTAAATAACACATTAACATATGAACACAGAAATGTAAATTTCATTTTTCTTGTTTTTATGAAAAGGTCCTGGCTCTTCTGAAATTCTTAAGATCGCATTCAAAACACCTCGTTTTGCTTTTGCATTCCTTTCAAAATCTGGATCATTCGCTACCAAAGTTTTACTAAGGAAATCGGTAGAGAAATTCTTTGGGTTCTTCGTTTTCAGAATCTCTATTTTTCCAGTTCTACATGAATTCCTTCTTCTGCCAATTCTTGAAGGTCATCGTTGGCAAGGCTCTCACTAGAAACCTGTGGTAACTCTTCAATATCCTGCTCGTCTGCATCTCCTAGTCTTGCTGTATATATTAGATTGACAATTTGGTCAACCTAACGATACGGCGATAGGCTCTTCTCGTTGAGAATTCTTGGATACCTTCAGCCATAACTTCTTCCACACTCTGTTCACGTATTTATCAGTTAATTCTTGCCATGCCAAGCCGATATTGTCTACGGCATCCATGATGTTATATTTTTTCCAAAATTGCACCAAACAAACGGAGATTTAAAGAAAGGACTACTTTTTTGCTACCTCTTACCGATTGGTTCGTGTTCGTAAATAATTGTATTATGTACGAATCAATGAAATGCCGCGATAATTAAAATCGGCATACATTTTGAGCTTTTTTTTAAGGCTTCGAGCAGACCGCGTTATATCGAATCAGCGTTAAGCGAGGCAGCGTTAAGCGGGGTCTTACTGTACAAGGATAGCCAGATCCCTATTCTACAATGTTAGCCAGGAATGAGAAGTTAGCGACGTCAGCACGAAACCTGACCTCTTTGTTTATGTATAGCAGCGTGTGCACGTGCTTAGTTTTCGCTTTAATATTCGTCCAATTTTGTTCTTAACGAATGATTTATTTTAATATTTCTGTAATTGTTTATTTGACTAAGTTGTTTATAAGGTAAGATGATTTAAATTTAAGTCATTAGATATGTAAAGCTATATTTTCATGTTTAGGTGAAGGATAAAATGCCGGGTACTAGGTGTGTTGTGTATGGTTGCAATAATAACCTTCTTGTAGTAAAAGCTAAAGAAGAAAATGTAACGTTTCACGTGTTTCCTAGACAAAAAGACTTAATTTCTAAAAGTATTAGGTCTGAATGGATTAATCGTTGCAAAAGGGGCGATAAATTTAATCCAGATACAAGTAGAATATGTTCTGTTCATTTTGTTCAAAGTGATTATGAAAGAGATTTACAAAATGAATTGTTGGGTAAGTCATAAGTACAGTTCATTCATATAAATTACTTGTTTTTGTGCGTAAACGTTTAATTTGCTTGTTTTAGTATAAAACTGCAGAATATTTTCTATTTCAGGTTTACCAGTTAGAAAGATTCTGAAGAAAACAGCTATTCCCTACGTTAAATCTTCCCGATAAAATGAACCCAGCAGTTACGGAACGAGAAAGAAGTTCAAAAAGAAAACAAAAAGAAGTTAATGATCTTTTAACAAATAATGGTAACAATAGTAACAATCTTCAAGATGAATATCATTACGAAATTAAATATAAGAAGCTGTTAGAAGAATATAATGTTTAAAATCAGAATATTGAAAAATTGAAAGAAGTATAATCTTCTTTCAATTTTTCATAATCTGATTTTAAAACATTATATTCTTCTAAGAAAAGAATAAAAGTATTAAACGATTTATTACGATATTACAAAAAAAGAAATATCTATCGTCCAAATCTACAAAAATCTAACCAGATAACTACAGATTTGTTGACACAGGTCTTTACAAAAAATCAAATTTCATTACTATCAAAAAAGAAAAAACGAGTTAACTGGAACACAGAAGATATGTCAATAGCCTTAACATTAAACCACACGAACTACATTCCATTTTATTTAACGTGTAACGAGTTCAACACGTTTACAGTATGACAAACAAATGATAAGCATATACTGCATTCCATTAATTAACCAAGACAGAACAAACACAAGGCCCACGTGTAACCACGACCCGAAACTGACAAATCGTTCCCGCGACTATGCCGCTACGCGAACAGGCACTGTTCGCCGTAGCGGCATAATTTAGAACTAAGATTTACCAGGGCCCTAGACCTATGTATATGGATGATGAAGCATTTTGACCAATTTGTAACCAAACTCTGAATATTGCTTATAAGGGAAGACATCATCTGGAAACAGATCGTCATAAGAAAATATTACATCAACTGAAAGCGATGTTCGAATTGAGAAATGTATTACACTACACAATTCCAAATTAGAGGAGAAGCTTTCTGCTACTGAATTAGCATTAGCTGACCGCACAGCCATACATCATTTCAGCTTTAAATTCACAAATAAATTGAACTCCAAAATTTTCAATGACTCGATGGTAGCAACACGAATTTCTTCTGTCGGAACCAAGACAGAAGCTTCGATTAAAGGTGTTTGGCATCTATTCATTGGAAAAGACATTACAGGTAGAGTTAAAAAATATTCCATTCATAGGAATTGCAACTGGTAGTAGTAATCACAAAGATGCAAAGATATTTCCAGTTATATTTCATTATTTCACTCACAAAACTATTGGAATTGAATATGAATCCTGTCTTTGAATCCGCTTAATTTGGAACATGGGACCAAATAGAGGTTCCAGCGAAAATTAAGGACTTGTTAACAAATACATGGAGAAAAATTAATCGTTCTCAAAAACGTGTTGCTTTTGAAGGAGACACCTGTAGGTCATGTGGACATGTCAGAAAAAATAACGTGTTTGGATTGCTAAGACAAGACATAAATGAGGGAGCATGAGAGCCTGCCGTCAGCGTGGAAGTACTGTACATGATTAAAAAGTGCACTAAAAACTCGGACTAGAATTAGTTTATTGGAAGATTTATGATATTTTTTATTTTAATTCGTGTTAATCTTATATGTTCTTCCGTTTATCTTGGATATTTTTAAAAAATGTTTTTGTTCTAAATTTTGATTTAAATACATGGAACGTATCTGTTCCATTTTCGTTTCCTTTCTTAACCTGATGATGGTCCGTTAACCAGGCTGAAAACGTTTGTTTCAAATATATTCTTCTCAGCAACGAATTAAGCTGTTTTATTTCTATGTGTTTATTTGCTGAGCACTTCTAATGTTACACCAAACGATCGCCTAAATATCGGGCTATAATATGGCTAATTAAAGATGTGACAAGACTTCAACTAAGTATGAGTTTATTAAACATTAACTAAATATCTGGTCAAAAATATGCTTCTTCCGAAATTCGTTAAAATTAGTTTATTTTCACTTAAAATTTATTACTTTAAATAAATAAATTATTAGTTCTTGGAAATAAGTCTTATTAATATATAAGTCACTTTAATTAACGTTTACGTAACTAAACTATAACGCGCATATTTCATATAACCAACGTCCGATGACGTCAGGTAACCGCTTTTAAAATGGCGTCGGATAAACGAAATATTTCGAAATTTAGCAAAACTTGCGCTGTCGGTCAATCGGAGAATACTGGACGAACGAGGGGAATGATCTGTTCTAGTTTTGGGGGTGGCGACGCTGGATTATAGAAAATCTTGCTTCTAACCCCTTGTGGAGAATGGAAACGGAAGGCGGAGGGTCGTATGGAGTCTCTCGATCCCAATCCGTCGTCATTCGGGGGATAGAAACGTAAAAAATGCAGATATTTAGCCTTAAAATTCAAAAAGAATCCATTACGTCAATCGCATTCGAATTCGTTAAGCGCTTTCTAATCTCCATAGAAACGGCAACAATTGCCGTTTCTATTGTTGCAACACGATTTTGCGTCACTTTGCACGTTTTTCGCTTGCTGGACGGACGTGTGCGCTCTTTGCTCCTGTTTTCGGTGTGTTTTTTGCCTTTTTTCAGTGTTCTCTGTTACCCGAAGTGGTTTTAAGAAGACTTTTGGACGCCAACGTCACACCAGGTAAGATTTTAATTAGAATTTAGCTAGCTGTAAGATTTTATTTTCGTTTCGCTTAGTCCAACTTTCGGAGACGACATCGGCCGGCTCGGACTTTGCATATTTGCGTTTAAATCTGCCGTCGCTTGTGTTTTTCGTTTGAATTCTTCTTCTTCTTTCTTTCTTTCTTTATTTCACTTCGTTAATATGGAGATTCTGGCCGGATCGCCTTTTCTTTCGTTTCGATTACCATCTCTTTCGACTTTTAAACGAGCCGCCACATTGGAAAGCGACCGAAGCGCCGAAAACGACGGACGCAAAGGATAAATTAAGTTTATTTTCGTAATTAATTAATTTATATAATGTTTAATCGATTTACATTTTATAAACACGGTCAAAGAATAAGGATTATTTGCAAATATCTTATTTATATAAATTGAATTAAAACTTATTTAATACTAACTTTAAATACGAATTCCATCGTAGACTTATCGTAATTATAACTAAATTATACTCTCTAACATTGTCTGATGGACGGAGACCGTATTCTGAAGCATGGGATGTTCCTTGGACAGGTCAAAAATTTGGCCCTTTGACCTCCGACTTCTCCATTGAATTTATGTATTAGTTACAACGGCTTATTTTGCGAGAATTTAATTATCCGCAAACACACGTAATACTAATACACTTAACAGTTGTCTATACAGGCTGGACGCAAAGAATTCTTTTCCTTAGGCTCTTTGTCTCTTTCCACAAGGTCGATCTTCCACACTTACGTAACCCTCTGCCAATGCTTTGTGCCACTTAAACGTTCGTGTCCCGAATGGCGAGTTGGGCTGTGGGCACGTTTCGCTTCTTCGTACGTTTGTCTCGTGTTTCGGTCGACTCGTTGGCAATTTCTTTGCACGAAACCCTTTTAAATGCCGTCGTTGCGTTTATGTGACGTACACGTTAGGGTAAATTGCTCTAGAACGAAACACTTGTTACGACTTGGGCTCGAGTGCCTTTTCCGCATGGCTACGTGCGGCGTGTCTTTAATTTTCTGTCGTACAAATACAAATTACACGTAAGAGAGTTTCTTCGTTCCGGGTCGGTCGTCTCTACTGCAAATACAGTTGGAACGTTCTAGCAATTTCCGGTAGGATCTAACGCGAGCTCTCCGAATTCCGATTCGTCGTGAACTTTTTCTGCGTTCAGTATATCCGAATCCCATTAATATATATATATTTTATTTCTTTGCAGAATGAAGGACTGGCGGTTTTGGCGGTGGCTGCGGCCCAAGAAGATGAAGAAGTGTGAAGGGCGTCCTCCTTCCGCAATGGATGAAGAGAGGGCCTTTTCCCCCTTTGAGCGGGGAGAGGAACTCTCTTCCATCAATTGCGGAAGGGGTTCTTTCTTCACGGGAACGACTTCAGGAATAGAAGATGTCGACAGCATTCTCTGTTCCGCGTTGAACGGAGAGGAGGCATTTCGCTGTTCGGACTTGTTCCGAAAAGTGAAAATTCTCCATGTTGACGACATCATCTTTGCCGCACTGGGAGGGGAGGAATGTTTCGATCATTCCTCCCTTTTCCAACGAGTGGGATCCTCTCGTTCGGTGTGGGCAAGGATGCAAAGGAAAAAGCGTCGCTTCGCAAGAGATGTGAACGACTTTTTCCTTTGCTATTTCTGAAGTATCATTTAAATTTAAGGTTTTAGTTTCAATTTACTAACGTAGTATAAGAAGGCAAGAGGTTTTTTAATTTTTTTTCCTTCTTGTCGTACTAACATTTAAACTAAAACCTTAAATTTAATTAATTTTTTTTTCTATTTAATCTTTACCGGATTAGACACTTTTCACCCGGACTCGACACCTTTTCCCGGACGTGACCCACGGACTTGTCTCCCGAACGTGACACTCGGTCGACGACAACGGATTTGACTCCCGATTGTGACCACCCGGACGTGACACGTTTCTTCACCGGACGCGACATTCGGCCGACCTTTCTTCCCAAACAGCTGTTATGAGGATTGAGCTTCCGGTTAGGGTAGGTTAGGTAGTTAGGCTAGGCTAGGTCAGGTCCTTCGCTCTTCTCATAACACTGTTCGGGAAGAAAGACTGTCTGATAAAGGTAATAATCTTCACCTTAGGTAATGAATGAATCAACTTCTCCTTTTCTCACTGTCTTTGTGTTTTGTAGGAACATTTGGGAGGGAGATTCTTCTCCCTCCCCAACTTTACCACGAAGAGGACCAAGTGGACGAGTGAATATTTTCCGAAATCTCCGATGGTAAGAACTCTTTCGTTTCATTTTTTAACACATCTTATTCTCGTATCGTAATTTACTGTTTTTCTGTTTATAGACATGCCGAAGACGTTCTTCGATCACACACACACACACACACGGACACAACATCACTGTACACGAAGATATACACCGTTTAACCTTTACTCGAATTCTCGCACTCACGCACTTACACGTCAAGCGCCACGTTCTGTGTAATTCGACACAATGAAACAACCCGAACACTCGCTTCCCACAAATCCAACCCCTGGGTCCTCGTCCCGGGAAGTGGAAACGCCAATTTTAAAGATTAAAAGACTTTAAATTGGACGGCCGAAGGGGCTCTGGTATCACACACTTGCATGGATTAAATAGAATTTCAGACATTAGCATCAATAATCGTTTTCGTGATAAATTTTTCTGTTAAATTTAGTGTGGTAAGAAATTATCTGCGCACAAATCTCGCTCGTATTTTAGATATTGCTAACTGTATATACCCTATTCACACTGTACATTTTAAGCGGGATTAAGATTTAAGCAGAATTAAGTTAAGTCGCATTGTCGAAAACAAGATTAACTACTTGTTCACACTAGGTAATTAAACGAATTATTCGCTTAGCCCCTCATGTGGGTGTACTCAATATTACATTTTAAATAAAATCAAACTTTTGCTTATTTTTCATAAATCATCATAAATTAATTTATATTTAGTAATTTAAAATATAAATGACTGATTTAAAATGCATAAGACGTTAGTTAGGAATTATTAACATTTATTATCAGTGATGTCGTTGTCGTTGGCAGCACGATTCTCTCAATGTTTATATCACTTTAGTGATAGAACTGTGATAAGAATGGATTTTTGACAGAAATTTATATTATTATTTAAACTTCTTGTACCGAAGCAGCATATACACGCTAACAGAGAAGCATGTATCAAGTATATGCTGCTCGTTACGTTTGTTCGAACATTTGTACATCTGTATACTGGCACAATGAAGTGGCGCTTAATCAACACTGGGCGAAGTTTTCCATCTTTATTTAGTTAGTAACCTAAATAAATATGGAAAACTTGCCCAGTGTTGATTAAGCGCCACTTCATTGTGCCAGTATACCAAATTATAAATAACAACACGGTTTCGTTGTAACCATTTGTACTGTACTTATGTTTCCGCCATTATTTTTGAACTTGTGGGCGGACCTCGTGGAAAGCTTGAAGTAACTTAAGCTTCGTTGAGAAAGCGATTTAAGCCGAGCCGGTTGTTGGTAGTTAAACCGGTTTAACGTTAAGTCAGTTCCGTTCATAATTTTCACACCTTAAGCTGGCTTTAAAATATACAGTGTGAATAGGGTATTACCTAAGATCATTAATTAAAGATCTTCATGCTTATCGTATATTTCATCATACTTGCAACATGGCAGCTGGTTTTGTTCATCGATGATTTTGTTCACCTCTTAATCTTACCCATTTTTGGTTTCTTAAGATCCACAATGTGGGCTGCCGGACTGCATGGAACGCGACTCGACACATCAGGTACAGACCGCCCTGGGTTCTCCAACAGCCCGAATTCGATGTCAGAGCGGTAGACTGAAGTCTTAACCGCTGAAACTCCGGCCGTCACTTTGTTATACTAAATCTTGAAAGTAGCGACACATATAAACAGTTTCTTATTGTACACTTGCACATAAATTGATTTTAGTTGGTCGACAATGTACCATATCTCTGACTTAATATATTATTTCGGTGAGAAATTGATATTCCACGTACACCATTTCGTTCACGACGCGTTTTAGCAACTTAACCACTTGTGTCTCACATCTCAGTGCTTCATTCGATGGGATTTCATGAAATGTAACTTTTAATCCTTCAGAAGTTTTAGATCCAGCATACGATGTGCAGAAAATGAACGCAACAATTTTTAGGCATAATGTTTGAACTACACAATGAATGTATTGTACAAGGTGCGTCTGAAAAGTTCGGTGAATGGTCCCATAGTTCAATAACCGTGCTGGTTAGGATGTTGCTCTCACGCAGACGTAGTGAGAGACTTACCAACTAGCGCCCCCTAGCGTCGAAATCACGACAGTTAAACAGAAGTGCGCACAGCAAACAATGCAACGCAGTCAGTGTGAGAAAGAGTGTCACTGCGAAATGGAGCAACGTGTGAACATTATGGCACTTCCTTGCTACACGCCAGGTGACAGTTCTTCAACACTCTCCATATTCTCCAGATCTGGCACCTGCAGATTTCTTCTTGTTCCTCGCCTGAAAGGCCTACGCTTTTCTGACATTGCGCAGATCCAATAACGTGTGACAACGGTGTTTCGTGCAATACCGAAAGAAGTGCATTTGCTCACAGCTTCCAGCAACTGTACAACCGATGTCAAATGTGTGTTGTCGCTAATGGCAATTACTTTGAATGCCAGTAAAA
>NW_027121297.1:0-16754 GCF_030686945.1 Centruroides vittatus
ATTCCTTCTTAGTGTGCGTTCTCGTGACGTACCCTAACTGTGTACCAAATTTAAACTTTCAACTCCTAACCGTTTGGGCTCTGCGCTGATTTTTATTATTATTATTTTCAACATCAACTCGTCTCGATTAGATATATAGATTCTCACACGCGTGACAATCAGGTCATATCAGCTTATACTAACTTATAACTTTCTTACAATTAAGGAAAATGGAAAAAAGAGCAAAAAGGAATAGGAAGAAATAGAAATACTTGGGGTTTTTTCGTAGCGACGCGCTCTGGATAGGACACCACTTAGAAACTCTCTTTTATTTGTGAACCTCTTTCTAGTCATAGACCTTTTTTCTATTACTGACTTCGTCGTTTGTCCTGTTTTCTGTCCGTAGTCCATTTTTTCTTTTTAACTTCTTGGGCACCTCTCAGTCTTAGATCGTCTTTCTCGAGGTCTGGATCACTCTTTTTTCCTCCCTACTTCTTCCAGGTTTCACCAAAAGTGACTCTTTCTCTGTCCGTTTCGGCCAGGGCTCCACACCGTCTTTTGTTCTACTTATTTTTGTGGAAAAGATAATTCTACCCAAGGGCAAAAGGGTTAGACGGCCACACTATAATCGAACAAATATGTAATAACAAATTCGAATTTAAACGGTTTGAACATTTGGTTAAAAAATCGTAATACGTAAATATTGTAGGTTTGTAAATTAACTTATTACTATCAGAAACAAAAAATCGCATCTGAAATAGTACAGTAGAAGCCATTTATTCCGGTTAAAGTCGAAGAAAGAAATCGTGATTAAAACTGTGAAATCACTTCTTAGTTAATTCTCACTTCTTAGTGGTCAACTTCTCTTGCCAATTGGTCACCACAGAAGTTTGTATGAGGTGCAATTACAGCGTACTTGTGGGTTTGCCGACAGGGTGCCGACTATGTCAAGAGGTCGAGCGGTCGCGAAGGGTCGTATGTGGGCGATCGGCACTGAGACAGACTCTACGGTTACAAGAAACCGTTTATTTGACACGAAAGAAGCTTACAAGATTTCCGCGATCTTGGAAGTTCTAGGTCGGCAGCAGCCTCTGGGTCTTCCTCTCCTTTCGAATATAGTCTCATTTTGAAGGAGTGTCCCTAGGTCGCGAATGGCCAGTTCCCTCAACGACTCCGCGACTCCAGGACGATGCGGTCGACTTCCGTTGATGGAAAGATGTCGATTTGAGGTCGGGAGATGGAGACGAAGATGGGCACCAGACACACACACAACAATAGATCCGTCACTTGGAACTTTCGGGAGAAGAAGCCCTCGCGTCCTTGAATTCTCAGGTTTTATCTGTTTTCCTCCGATTCCGCTTTCCGATTGGTCTCTTCTCGTCACCTGGTGACAATTCGAAACCTTTCGGGGGCGCGGGAGAGGTCAAAATCGAAGTTTAATTCGATTCCCACTCGGAGATAGACGATCTACGTTTCCCCATTGTTCTATTGTTTAAAAGTTCGCGTCGTTTTCTTTAAGAAAAACTATTTCTAACTTCTATTTTTTTTCCTCTAAAAAAATAATCTTTTTCTAAAAAGAAATGATTTTAACGCAAATTTCAGTGAGGTTCGGACCTATCCAGAGCCTCACAGAGCTTCCCGCCAATTTAAAATGTCGTAACGAAATAACGACATTTTAGCTGGCAGCTCTGGAAGCTGACAGTCCTTTCTCCCTTTGTTTGCCAAGTGACGTAACAGCGATACTTGTCTGAGAATCCAGCCTTCTCTGGCGCGCGTTCGGTTTCGCGTTACAACAAAGTTTTTTTTTTCGATACATTATTGAATGGTATAGAATATCGTTTACAATTCATCGAAATGTTTGTGTAACATCACATGTCTGTTTATAAGATTGGTTACAAATAATCAAATAACAATCACGGTCATCGAATAATATTTTAACAACATAAATGATCGACAAACTATTTTCTAAAACATGTGAGTTTTTTTTTTCGTTTTCAGACTGAGCAATTCACACAATCTCAAAATTTTCAGAAAATGGTCTGAAACGGAGGGGGGAGGAATGGAATGTATTCGTGTTCCCTTCCTAATTTTTCGGAACATCTGATTCAGAAATCTGATAACAGGTTCAACGTTTAGTTTGATTCGCCTGTCTCAACCAGAATTGGAACTTGGGAACTTCATAGCCATTTCCGGTGCACGTGTAGCGCGGAGTTCTCTGGATCTAAGTTGAAGACACGTGCTTTTCGAAGCTATGCATCTAGTTCCGTTCCAAGTTTTCTGAAAAACTTCGTCTTTACCATGGGGGTCGAATCTTTTCCATTTTTTTTTTTTTTTTTTTTTTTTTTTGTACTGGACCGAAAGAGGATCATGGAGCTTCTGCATTGACGGTGTGCAGTTGTGATCTTGCCAATGTCTTTACGGCCATAACTTCCGGATGTCAGTCTCTTGAACCAGTGACAGTTCTCTATCATCGGTTTTCCGACGCAGATTACCGCTAATCAAGGTCACGCAGTTCAGAGTGTTGTTCCGTAACTTCCGTTTGATCTGGTCAGAGTCTATTCGCAGTCTCGACTGTGACAGGTATGATCAATCATCATGTACGCAGAAAAGGAAAAAATTTTCTGACATTTTGACTATATAAATTACTCAATCTATAACAGAAGTTTTCATCAATGTTTTGATCACGACAAAATTGTTTTCCGATGAGCGCGAATCAAATAGAAGATCATCGTTAAGTTTTCTCGAGAGTGATCAAATCCTCATTCTCTCTAGGACGGACAAAGTGACAATTTTCTGTCATCTATCCTAAGTATGAGAAAATTTTGGAAAGGCGTTGACCAAGGAGATAAGTCGCTTCCCCGACATGACTCTCTTCCCTTGACCAGTGTAGGCTCAATCGTGAGCGCTTCGTAAGGGATGGACAGAACAGTTTACACGAAACAAAAACAATACTATGGCTCCCTTTCGAAATGCACCACGCTCACATTGACTTGAATTCCGATTCGCGACAATTTTAACATTTAAGCACGTTTTTTGCATACATTTTTTTCAGCGACAATTTTTATTTTCAGAAAACGTGAATTCAATTAAAATTAACATTCGCTTTTGTTTTT
Organism: Centruroides vittatus; assembly: GCF_030686945.1. Lineage (NCBI taxonomy): Eukaryota > Metazoa > Arthropoda > Arachnida > Scorpiones > Buthidae > Centruroides > Centruroides vittatus. The sequence goes on from NW_027121297.1 coordinate 3,093, forward strand.
ATGATGATCTCTCCTCTCCAGAATGAAAGTTCATCATTCACAGTTCGCAAAACCGGACCGATAGAAAATAGAGAGTAGGATACCGTAATCGCTTATAATCTTGACCTTAGGTTAAAGTTGCTATATTTTTTTTTTGCAATTGACAATCTGCTTGTTTTGCGTCTACCTTGGGACTGAGAAAAGCTAAGCATCTAGTTGCGGTCGCATTGGCCTGTTTCCGGGCTAATACTGTCAGAAAATCCTCTACATAAAGTGCCTGTTCTAAATTTCAATCGACTTCGGATTCGATTTGCCTATTCTGCGATTGATGAAAGAGTATCTACTGAAATAATTAGCCTATATCGCAATGAATACGATGGATTTATAATCGGAACCTGCAACGCATTGGCCTCGATCTCCACTCGACTAGAGATGGCAGAGGGACGTCCTTTTCTCCGTACCAATCGGGCGACAGTGGTTGCATGTTATGAGGTTGTGAAAAGCATTGCAGCGAATTCGGATAGGGGTGTGCGTTTCCTACTTCGCTATTCCCTCGTTCCATGGGTTGTCCTGTTTGTTTATTCTGAATATTATCTTTGCGCACCAGTTATCGGTACTGACAATGTTCGATTATCTAACAATTTTTCCTAAAGTTTTAAACTGTTTAAAATTTTGACCCATCTTTGCACCGAACGCAGATTTCTTATGGAGTTTCACTCTTCCCGAATCCATTAGGTTATTCTCTGCCGTTTCAGCTTCGCGCCTGACAAAACTGTGCATTCTGCTAGTCACTCGTTTCTTCCCTAATGGCTACCTTTAGAGCTTTTGTGAATGAAGCAGTGCCAAGCATCCCGACGCTCAGTTTAATGTTTTTACTTATATTTTGAAAAACTGACCTCGGAACATCTTGCCTACTTCCGCTGCTGGCACTATTTTATAGTGGCGTTTTGTTGCTAGGTCAAGCCTATTTATTTTATCATTGTCGCACCTGCGAGCTTGCGCTTGGTTAACTAAAGCATTTCTGCGGGATCATCCAGCTAAGCTCGATATTTTTTTAAGGGATCGAAGAAGTCATAATACGCTTACTTTCACCGAAGAAAGCAGGTATCATTCCTCTCAAGGCCAATAAAAGAGAACTGCTAACTAACTCGCGAGTTCGCGCCGAAGTGTCTGTCTCAGCATCTATCGTTCTGACCCACCTTTAACTCAATTTCGGGGCGAAATTTTGATGTCGGCATCCTCAACTATAGTGTGGGCCCGCTGAATTTGTACAAATTCTGCATTTAAAATCCCACTTCTTTGACACCAGTGTGAGGTTGCCGACAGGATGCCGACTATGTCAAGAGGGTCGAGCGGTCGCGAAGGGTCGTATGTGGGCGATCGGCACTGAGACAGACTCTACGGTTACAAGAAACCGTTTATTTGACACGAAAGAAGCTTACAAGATTTCCGCGATCTTGGAAGTTCTAGGTCGGCAGCAGCCTCTGGGTCTTCCTCTCCTTTCGAATATAGTCTCATTTTGAAGGAGTGTCCCTAGGTCGCGAATGGCCAGTTCCCTCAACAACTCCGCGACTCCAGGACGATGCGGTCGAATTCCGTTGATGGAAAGATGTCGATCCGAGGTCGGGAGACGGAGACGAAGATGGGCACCAGACACACACACAACAATAGATCCGTCACTTGGAACTTTCGGGAGAAGAAGCCCTCGCGTCCTTGAATTCTCAGGTTTTATCTGTTTTCCTCCGATTCCGCTTTCCGATTGGTCTCTTCTCGTCACCTGGTGACAATTCGAAACCTTTCGGGGGCGCGGGAGAGGTCAAAATCGAAGTTTAATTCGATTCCCACTCGGAGATAGACGATCTACGTTTCCCCATTGTTCTATTGTTTAAAAGTTCGCGTCGTTTTCTTTAAGAAAAACTATTTCTAACTTCTATTTTTTTTCCTCTAAAAAAAATAATCTTTTTCTAAAAAGAAATGATTTTAACGCAAATTTCAGTGAGGTTCGGACCTATCCAGAGCCTCACAATTGTAATGAAATGTTGCCGCCCAGCATTGTAATGAAGTCACAATAAATAGTCGCTCTTTAGAATTAGTTTGGTTCATTTTGTTATTGCAACGTAACACGTGAGCCTAATGCCAAGGTAGATGCTTTTAGAAAAACTTTTATGTATAGCTGTCCTTGATTTAACTGTTACTAACACAGAATAAACCCTACATGGTCCAGTTGATTCGCCAGGTGTGAACTTAAAAACAACTAACGGTGTTTGGGAATATTATCTACTCAGGTACTAGAGATTTCTATTTTTCTAAAATTACAAAAAACAGTAGACTTATAAATTTACAGTCAACTGTCTGTCACAAAGAAAGTATGTTGTTTGGGACAAAACACTAATACACTTCACACAGGCAAGTGCCGTGTGATATCTATGGCAGTAATGGTGCAAGGGATCATCTATTTTACGCTATCTCATTGTCACAATAATTCGGTAAATAGAATATATATATATTACCGACAAAACCTGATTTTACGCCTAACTAGTTTTGTCTAGGCCAAACTAGTTTGGCGTAAGTGTGTCAGACCAAACTAGTTTAGAAGTATTATTCAAGTATATTAATGGTTAAAATAAAATTAAAAGGCAATCAATTAGATGAACAATATTTATTCAAACGTAGTCTACTTAATTATAAAAACACAAGGTTAATGTTACCCTACCTATCGGAGTGGGCAACTTGTCTTTGAGTCCAGCAATCAGAAGACCAGCAACAGTGGGGATGCTTAACCTATTCTTCTCAATGTCAGATATGGTAGCTGTATATATGTAATGTTAATGTATGTCTCTTTAATCGGAATAAATAAGATCTTTTTTCAATCTTATTCGAATAAATAAGATCGGTTGCAGTGAGGAAGTCTATTCATCTTATTTATTCGAAATAAACAGACATACATTCACACTAACATATTGTAATAAATTATTATAATTATTTAAGTAGACTATGTTTGAATAAATATTGTTCAACTAGTTCATTGTTTTTTAATTTTATTTTAACCATTAACATACTTGAATAATAATTCTAAACGAAGTTTGGCGTAACACGCTTACGCCGAACTAGTTTGGCATAAAATCGGGTTTTGGCAGTACATATATATTTTAAAAATTATATCATTTTTTTTGAAAAAATGATATTTAACAAGGCGTGAAATTTCACACCCGCAGTCTAAAGCTAAATGGAAGCTAACTTACCGCGCCTGTTCTAATATAACATAATCTTTCTGATTTTTATGCTATTAAAATAAGAGGAGAGCGAAAAAAACCTATGAAAAAACTTTTACTGAATAAAAAATGAAAAAACCTGCTGATGTTATATAAAACATACAATAGAGTTTTAAAAAATTATACAGGAGTCAATTATGTTCCAATTTGATTTAAATTTTTATATACCGCACAAAAAATCGCACAAAACGAATCGCATAAATAAAAAATCGCACAAAAAAAGACTTCACAAAAACAGGTTTGATTTTATATATACATTTTGCTTTTTCTATTCTGTGTGCACTAAGATGAGTTTTGCCAAACCCACAATGGGACAGCTGGATGATGAGAGACAGGGGCCAGACACATCCGAACAGACTTCTTAAATGGAGCAGTCCATCCTTCCTGACAGTTCGTCAGGAGGTAGGTACTCCGACTTTATTCATCACCTTGCTTCGCATCTTGTTTTGCAAGGGTGCAAATACATACATGCAGACGTAGCCGTTATATTATTATCCCGAAATTGTTATCTAATTTATAATTTATTTGTATCCGGATAATGTTGATGAGTTCGAAAGTTCACTCATGTTAGAATGTTCGTTATGTTTTTTGAGTAGTGACAGTTTGTCTTTTCCTTTTCTAAGCTCCTATGAACTCCCCTAACACTTTGTGCACAATACTCACTTCGGTATTAAGAGGATCCTTATGTCTTATTGTGTTGTTCTGTGGTATTGGTGTGTATTTCTTCTTTCTCGCCGTAGTGTTTTATCGCTTTTTATCTATCCTCCGTTTCGTTGTATTCTATCCTTTCTAATCGTACTATTTTGTTGTTCCCATTGTTATATTCTGTCGCATGTTCCCGATACTTACTTTGGTGAGGATAGGGGTTTCCCGTCTTTATCGTTGAGCGCTATCATAGTATTCTGTGATTATTCCTCCTAGTTGTTGTGTTATATCTTTCTGCTGACATTGTATTCTATCTTGGAGTTTTATTGGTATTTTCCCTTCGTTGTTAATCTTGTAAATGTGTTTGCAGTTAGTGTTTCATATGAAACCATTTCTTGTTTCAACGCGTTTCTTAGAATGCACTGGTTGAGTTCTTACATGTATTTCATTATATATTTGTTATCAGTTATTATGGTTATAGAAACAATAATAATATTAATTGCTTTATAATACAGTGGAGGGTGTATCGCTATAATCTATGGTCGGCTACGAAAGTTTATTTCGCAAACTATTCCAATAGTTGATAGGAATATATTAGATAAGGCACCTATGTGGTGAACAGACTACAGCTCAAATAATTCCTGGGGATTTTTACATCTGTTTTGATTGATTAGGGTTTCGACTGGATCCCGAAACCCTTAAAGTGATAGGCTGTTGCCTTGAACGCTTGGTCATTCGCCATCAAATTCTTAATGTATTAAAGAAAAGAAAATACCTTAACTTTTCGGTATTTGAATTTATTATATTTTTTGTATTTTCATCAAAACTGTAAATGCACAAATTTTTTTGTTTGTATTTTTTCCCCAAGTAACCTCTGTAAACTTATTATGTTAAATAAAGGGTTCAACCCATTTATACCTAGCCGTAAATAATGTTAATAGAAAAAAATACTTATAGATATGCAAAGTAAATGTTTACAAATGCTTACTTCATGAAAATAGAATCTCCAATCCAATCTTTAAATCCGTTATATACCTTCGATTTGTTAATGCATTGGGAATCACTTAAAATCGTCTAAAAATAGAAAAATAAATGTGAATTTTGATCTGTAAATAATAAAATTAATAAAATCACTTATAAATTTTAAATGAAAAAAAAAATAATTATTATAAAATTTCATATTTAATTTTTTGAAAAAAACTGCCTATAAAGATTACGTGGTTATTATGTTACATAAGTCTTGTTGTTAAATACAGCAGTGCCGCAACGGCTACAGAAAGCTTAAAGCGAAATTGTTGCTAATAAGACTGCTGCGTTGCGCTGCGTGTAAAGTGAAGTTTGAGAGTATAATTTTCAGCCTCGCTGTGCTTTTTCGCTATATCAAAATGGCTGCGCTCTTAGATGGACTTGTAAAGTTTTACAATACTTGATTATAATGTTATTTTCAATTTGTTAAATAAAAAATAAATAGATAAACACACAGGAATTTAAACGCTTGTTCGATTACTACTATTGTTTAGCTTAATCGCGCATTTAAATAATAATATTTAACTAGAATATAAAAGTATCTTTATAGTAATATATCATTATTTTTTGTCAATGAACTTTGAAAACAGAGTATATTTGAATCAATTTACATAGAATGTATCGTCGAACAGTAAGATTACAGTGAGCTGAAAAAGACGCCATGTTTTTTCATCATTGCTGTAACATTTGGTGTTGTAAAATTAGTATTCGGTTGCGTGACGCTTTCCATAAAGCACCGATCTAACACTGCTGAATTCAGGAACGAGCGGATAGACTGTTAAAAATAAACTTAAAAGATTAAATGCTGTCTTGTCGATCCTTCAAACCTTGACAAATAAATAAAGTACTTACGTACGTAATGTAAGTAGAAAGTTCATATCTGTTAATGGAATCGCAAATAACAATTTTGAAGTTGCTTTTACAAAGGGAAATGTTATTATGTCAAAGTACAATATAAAAGTGCTCCAAGGAACAAAGGATGAAATCAGAATGTACGTAATAAAATTAAATTAAGAGGAGGTGTATCTGACAGAGAAAGTCAAAAATTATCGACAACTGGCATAAAAAATTATGGCACTTGGGCGTAAGTAATATGAAAAAACTAATCGACTGTCAAGTGGAATAAATAAGACTAAATTTGAGTGTGACTCATTTTATTCAGTTTGTGAATTATGTTTAAAAGCGAGACAGACTATATTCTATATTTCCATTTGAAAGTAAACGACAGAGAGCCACCAGACCTGTTGAAAATATTTACATAGATTTGTGAGGTCCAATTGAACCGGACACATCAAATAAAAAGAAATAATTTTTGACTATGCTAGAAGATTCCAGTCATAATTGCATGGTAGATCTTCTCAAAAATAGAAGTGAAGTATTCGAATACATCAGAGAATATGTCACTCAAGTAAAAGCGTACATGAATTGGAAACTATCAAAATTACGTTGTGACAATGGGGGAATATGTCGGTAATAAGATAAAAGTTTGATGTACATCAAAAGGAATTATACTAGACTAAAAATGCCATACTCTCCAATATCGGTTGGACAAGCAGAAATGCTAAACAGAACGTTATTAAAAGAGGCGAGAATTCTCGTTTTTTATTCTAAATTGAACAAGGAAATGTGGGAAAAGCAGTGTATGTGGTTACATATCATCTAAACAGAAGTCGAACAGAGATTGCAGACACAACACCTATCGAAAAATAGGCATAGGTTAAAAATATTTATCACATCTGAACATATTTGGTTGTGAAGCACATGCCAAAATTCTAGGTCCCTTAAGGAAACTTAACTATCAAAGTAAGAAAACATTTGTAAGATATGCTCTTAATGGATACGGACTATCGGATCACGAAAGTAAAAAGGTGAAGGTGTCAAGAGGTGTTGTATTTTCAAATAATATAGACAAGACGAATATAACGGACCTAAAATAGGAAAAATTTTGTGTGGAAAACACAGATAAAAAAATACAAAGCTTGGGTAAAGTAAAAAAAATTAAATGTATAGAAGAAAAAACGGAAACTCAGACTTAAACTGAAACTCAAATTGGTAAAATTCAAAACCACTCCTTACAAATTAAGAGATATAGGTAAACTGAGAAGAGCAAAACGTCTTGAAGACTTCGAAATAAATTATTAGAAAATAGTACTGCTTTCCAACGAAAAAGCAGTAAAAAGCCCTAGGTAGACAAGAGCAAATGAAAAAAAACAGGCATTGTTTAAAATTGAAACTAGTGAACTGGATAACAAACCATAGGTGAAGTGATTAAACCTGATAAAGATATTATTTTGGAAGGAAAAAGACTAAATGTAAGACTGAAAACTACTCTAAAGTTATTTAATAACTAAAAAAGAATAGAAAGACTACAAAAATTTGAAGATCTTAACAGAAGGAATAATAAGGACTGGATCTGATGCTGCTTAGGGAGTGTCTCAAGCAGATTTTTAAAAAAAGGTTAAAACTTTAAGCTTACAGAAAAGGTGTTGGTCAGACACATAAAAGTAACTTATTGTTCTCAACAGAACAAGTAGCAAATACGTTCACTAAACGATCAGACCGTATAAATTTCGAGAAATTTAAAAATATACTTTTGTTGAATAAATCTTAAGATTTGTATTTTTTTAAATGGTTTAATAAAAAACCATTTGTTTGTACAATTAAAAAAAACAAACATTATATAATTAGAAGAATATGTTAAAAGAAAAAAAATCATAGTTATAAAATTTTGTATTGAAATCTTTTGGCAACATAGACCTGAAAATCACGTGGTTGTTATGTAATAGTAATGGTTAATAAAATACTTAAAAGAATTAAATGCTATCTTTTCGATTCGTCTAACTATAACAATAAAAAATTCAAACTGACCTCACTGCTGAAAACTGTCATATCTGATGATTGAAAGACTATTTGCATACACCTTAAATTTACGGTTGAGATTTTTTAACATGACAAATATTTCTCATATACAACCGTGTTATTATATATTCTAATAGTTATTCTCGTGCATTAAATGTTAAATTTTGAACTGTTTAATGCATATTTTCTGATGCAGACAGGAATCTGTCTGATTTTCACGTTTGAAAAACATACATGTTCACGGTTTTGAAAACACGAAATGTTGCATGATCTAAGAACATAATGTTAAACAGAACGTTCGAATCTCTATGGATTTTCGAAAGAAAATCCTTTTGCTCCACAGCATCTAATTAAATCCCGGCAAACTACTCGAGAATCTACGCTTGATTGGGCTTGGATGCAATTTTTGCAGGGACAGCTAATAGCGCGCCACCTGGCAACTAAAATTTATTTTAAAACATGTACGGGGAGTAACTTTATCTCTCGAACAACACTAAATATCTCATCGGCCTAAAAATTTTTGATTTGCCAAATTGTTATCAGCATTCGAAATGAGGGTATTTATTATTATAATTATATATTTTAATTCGTTCTTATCAATCGATACCATTCGTTACCAATTACAAAAAATAACATTAATGGGTATGTCACTCTAACACAACTGACGATGGGTATTTGAAATTTTCATAATGCAAATATATTTTTACGCCGTTAGACATTTCTTTTTCGAATTGTCAGCTAAAAACTTACTTGAATATAATCCGGACGATACAAGAACAAGTATTTAACTATTAGAAGATTAAAAGGAAAATATCCTTTGTCGTACGTGTGACTGAACATTTCCGCATACGGCATTGATGAACCTAGCAAGAAAAAAAATTTTATACAAAAACATTTTATTGATATGGAATTTGAATAGAAAAAACTATAACTAAATAAGTTATTAGGTAGACCAGCAATAATTTTTTTTTCGCTGGATTTAACGTAAAAAAATTTCATACATTTATTAAAATTGTTTTACTATTTTCTCTTTATGCACTTTTTTACGGAGAAGATAAAGTAAATATTCTAAAACTCAAATTTAGTTTGTAGAGTTCGTCTTTAAATAAAGATCTGTATCTTAGCACGAAGGTTTTGTATTTGTCAACAAAGAAAACAACTTTTCGAACGTTGTTTCTTAATAAAAACCTTTTTTCATCCAATAATTAAGAAAATAATTTATTTTCATATTTTTCCATTTATCCTCTTGAGATCCACTACTAGAAAAAACTTTTTTTTATTAAAGTTTTGTTATGTTTATAATCTTTAGGTGTCACTTGTTAATGAATCGCCATTTTTTTAAACTTTCTTTTGTTTGGTGATTAAAAAATGGTATGTGTCCTATATGACACAGTGGTTTTCTAGCTATAAAAAATTCAAACTACTTTGTTCGTGTTAAGATGGTTTATTTGATATTTTTTATTTAAATGTGATATGCTTTGAAACAATTCCTATTTGCCACAAGGCACAGATTAATTTTGCATTCTGTACAGTGCACTCTAGCTCGTACACTTCTACATCCTTGCATTCGGCAACGGTGATTTTTTCCATCTGCAATTATTTCTGGCATATGTTTAGCTGCAGTTTTACGTTGTGTTTCGCTAGGATGTGGAACTGGTGTATTTCTCTTTATATATTTTTTTTCTTCATTTTCATTATTTCTCTTTTTTTTATTGCTTGTACGTTCTGAATGCAATAGCCATTCTGATACTTTTTCTTTGAATCCCAAATATTGAAGAGTGTTCTTCTCTTTTTTTAATTGCTTTTCTGTAGGCTATCCATCCAGCTGCACAAGCAAAATCAAAGAAGTGAAAACTCATTCTTACTGTCCATTTTTTAGTTTTTGCCTTCTGGCAATAGTTGGAAATAATTCTATCAAACAGGTCTATTTCTCCCATATTTTCATTGTAGGATTGGACAATATATGGCCTAGTTACCATAATGTACTTTTTTTCTTGTTTTGACCATTTTTTACACTCTCCGACAGGTTCCTTTCATTCAACAGATGAAGCAAGTGTCACATCTGTTATCCATCCATTTCACAATTGATATTTGTCCATCACCTCTAACTGACTGGTCAATTCCACTATGCCCTTTTTTTTCATTGCTGAATCAGTTTGCAGCCTACAATTGATAGGAACTCGACCAAGTTGCAGTGTTCCTGTTCCTTGACATTCTCGATCTGCATGCAAGCAGTCCAATAATTGGATTTATGTAAAGTATCGAGCCATGTACAGAGTGCAACCTGGAGGAAGGGATTGTGAGAGGCGCATTACTGTTTTTCCACCGATATCAAGGGATTGGTATCCCTCAATGATAGTATTACCTTTTCCTTCATAAACAAAAAAGTCTAAAGGTAAGCCATCAGGTGAAGTGCACAAAAATTTCTTTAAACCGCATGGATTTGGTTTTTCTCGAATGTACTGTCTCATAGAGGTATGACCCCAAAAAGGAATCATTTGTTCATCCACTGACACTTTACTTGATCTTGGATTTTTTAGACAGCCATTTCTAACAGCCTCCAACAAAGGATGTATTTTCTAAAACTTGTCGATTTTTCGAGCTTCATCAGGTACATTATCATCAACAACCAATTTTAGATTGTGTCGTAGAAAAAAGAAGCGTTTCCTTGACATGCTGGATGCGATTTTTGGTACCCTAGTACCAATTGCTCAATACATTTTTATTCTTGGGTATTCCAAATATGACATAGTGAGAGATATACCAAAAATTTTTTCTATTTCTTCGGCAGTAGAGTTCAAAGATGTTCCCATGCGAATTAGATACATCTGATTTGTGCATGAAGCGATTATATCAAAAAAACTCTCGGGAATATAATTGATAAAATAATCCTCTGGCTCACACACCTTACCCTTCCAGGGTTCTTCCTGAAATGCAGGAGCTGGTGGCAGAGGCTCAAAGATATTTGTATGGCGCCATGGAGGAGTATGGGTCTGCACTGAGATCAAAAGATTGTCTTCTATTTCCATTGCTGTAGCATCATTTTTATCGTCAGATGACACATCTGACGAGTTATTTTCTCCAGGACAGTCTTGTTGAAGAACAAATGTTTGTTCACTTTTTTCATCACTGGACCAGCCTTCCAGTTCAGATAAATTGCCATCAATTTCAATTGTCCTATCAAGCTCCTTCCATATTTCTTCTGTAGACACTGAAAAAATTAAAACTGAATCATCGTCATTTATTATAAATATTTATTATTTTATGATATTAATAAGTAATAAATTTTTAATAACAAAAATTCAGTCTGCAGGATTTTGTTTAAGTTATTTATTCAAATAACTGAACAAAAAAAAATCACAGAAATTTCTGATAAAAAAAATAAATCATCATTTTTATTAATAAATAAATTTAATAAAAAATGAAAATTAAGAATGATAGGCAAATTTGCTGATCTAATGGATAAATAAATATAGAGGTAAATAACTTGCCAATACAAAAACACTTCATACACTGCAATGTAATTTTTGTAACACAAAGAACCAATGTGTCGAATACGACACATTCAAAAGTTTGTTAGTCTCATGAAGTAGTGTTATTAATATGGTTAAAAAATAATATCATTATATAATCGTAGAAGTGTCTAGAAAAAAAAACATGTTTTAATTGTGAAATTACACTCAATAGAAATAGAGAAAAATAAATACTTACATGGAGCAGCCATACTTCTGATCACTTCCAGAAACACGTGCTCAGACTATTGCCTATATTTTCTTTTGTCTCTGTCACAGTGGGTGCAAGTAGTCTGATAAGCTTCACAAAACCCTGGTGTTGAAACAAGTAACTACTAAATTTCTTTAGCAAACAACAAAGCAGAGCTGCACCTCATTCTTTGAAAGGAAAATTTGGTGTCATATACGACACTCGGCATCCCAAGAGGTTATTTCCTCATAATATAAAATATGATAAATATGAAATTATGAAATAAATATAATATAAAAACGATCATTTTTCGTATATTTCTACTGCTGAGAAAACGTACTTTAATCGTAATTAAATGATGTTGTAAAGATATCTTATAGACATGCGAAGATTGAGAACGAGATTGTCGTACCGTGGGATCTGTATCAAAATCTTCCGAAGAAAAATAAGAAGGGTTTCTGGAGATTTGGATTTCTGAAGGAAAACGAAAAGGAGATTTAATTCTCACGAAAATTTTCCATCCAGGGAGCTTCAACACTAAGACTTTCTCCGAGATCCATCGGAAAAACTTGCGAAACTATCTAACTCTGCAACTTGGTCTGAGATTCAATGAAAACGACAGAAATGAACTATCTAGTTTTGCTTTATTTTTTGTAGATGTGTGTGTGTGTATACGCCTTTTAAAAAGACGATACTGCACCTCATTTAAAAATTTTCAGTCTCATTAAACGCGACTAATTTTGTTATACAACATCCGTTCGAGTCTCTGTGTCCAGCACCAATACCCCTCCCTATACGTTCAAAACACTTTCACGTCATCTTGACAAGTAGCGAAAAAAACGACTGATTCTTTCTTCTGTGTATGCAGACCATCGTCAGGAAATTACCACATAAATTAACAAAAGAGAAAGTAAGAAAAAAAGACATTAACACCGAAAATATGCTAAAAATAGCGTTTCTTTACAATAGTTTGAAAAATGTTAAGAACTATAACAAAGTTATAAACAAAACTAATTGGATAGTAATGGTTTTAAAAGGTATTGTTTGACCAGGTTTATTAGCGGTTGTGAAAGATAAATAAAAATAATAAAATAGATATAAAATAGAAAGATAATAGAGAGATTTTAATTATTATCTGTTTCATTTTTTCGGCTTTTAAAGTATATGACGCAGGGGAAGTATAAAACGATTAGGATACTTTTCGTGCGTTATATACAGTTCACCGGTCAAGTGTTCATTTCTTAGAAGTTCGCATTTCTCAAACTATGCACACTCAAAAAACAAAAACACGTAAAACGAATACAAAATGGTCTTTGTATGTGTTTATCTATTTGCATGTGTGTGTGTGTGCCTCGAATGAAGCTTTTGAATACAGAAATCGTGTTCGAACTGTTGAGAAATCCAGTTGCGGAGCCTTGAAGTAGGTGTTTAATAATTTCATTATAAAAGTACATCGATAGACACGTGCGAAAATAGAGTATTCGGTAGTGAAAAAATATATCACATCTATTTAAAAAATCAAAATAAAGAGGTCAAGATAACATTTACCTGAAAACGAAATTCGAACCCAGGATGTCAATGTGCAAGAACTCACAGGCCTCTAGAAATTCAATTTTTCCAAGAAGCGTGAAAAAAAAAATGAAATAAAAAATAAAATTTATCTTACAAAGGTGTGCTTTTTCTGAAACTTCACGATTGACTAATTTTTATTAATAGGCCTACCTAGAAATTTAAATTTGCATAAAGTTTATTTTTGAAGCACAACGCACCGAGTATTTATGCCAGTGTTTGCAGGGCGGCTGCCGAAATTGTATTTGGAATAGAAAATTTTGCGAAACTGGATTCCATTGCAGATCTTGCCCTCTAAACGCAAATAGTTTATTGTTAAAATAATCTCTAAATATAATAATATAGTGAGCTAAATATATCAAATTTTGCACTAATCTGCGATGACGAAACTAATGCATTGAATAAATATCAGTTAATGGGAAGTAAACCGGCTGTAAAAAATTGTCTGTTACTGAATTCTTGTTAAGTACGATAAACGGGTGCCTGTAAATGTAATCGTATTGAAGATCTACATACTTTTGCAAGACTGGAACTTTAATCTGTTTCCAGATTGCGCTAACACGACAAGTTCCAGTATTTTAAGGTTAAATTTATTGAAAAACAACGATGG
>NW_027121298.1:0-5046 GCF_030686945.1 Centruroides vittatus
TAGGTGTCGCGCATATCGATACGGTTGTAAACAAGCTGTTCCGTTCGAAGGATAGCTTACTTTATAATAAAGGAAGAACGAAAATATTTTTTAGGAAGGTTAACAACGGTACAATTAAAGGAAGAATTAAAAAAGTACAATGCCAAGTTAGCTGGTAGAAAAGCCGATTTAATAGAAAAGGTAAGTTAAAATAATCTACATCTATATTTTTATCGTTAATTATTACATTTATAATTTTAAGTCATTATAACTATTACATGATAAGGTAACTTACCAGTAGATGAAAGTTTTAAGAATAAGATTTCACAAAATGCACATTTTTCGTCTATAAAAACATTTAAAGATCAGTAAAGTTCTCATTGATTCCTTTCACATTTGTCTAACCAATACATAAGGTCAAAACTTTAATTAAAATAAATTTTTTTTTCCTTTGGAATATGGTCATGTACTGAGCCTGATATATTATAACCAATTTATATCAGTATCTGAAATGTTAACTGTACCAATAGGTTATCACTGTAATTTAGAACAACAATCAATCACAAACAAAACTACTTTCTATGAAGTTCTTAAGACAATATAAGAGATATATATCTTAATCTTTTACCAAGAGAAAACAATATTTTGGAGTATTTAAAATAAATATAATCAAAATGTCTTTTTTATTGGTCACAAGTCATCTTGTTTCAATAATTTAATGCAATAAAGACTAATTTCTTCACCAATAAACTTTTTGTACAAGTGAATTTTTGCCCATTTTCTTTTACTAAATCTGGCATACACTATATATATGCCATATTTAGGTGCTTGTCAATACTGTTCAGTTACCTTATACTGTTTATTTTTATATTATATGTAATATATTAAGGTAAGAATATAATATATAATAATAATTTTTTGCCTTTCCTGTCAATGAGACAGAAAAAACTAAATAAAATATTGGTGATCATATCTTAACTAGTTATTAAACTTGTTTACAATAATTTTCAGGTTACTGGCATATGAGAGGAATCAGGAAACTCATAATTTTTCTATATCCTGTGATAGCTCTCCTGAACTCAAACTTCCTGATTCATCTGAATATAAGGATCTCTCTCCAAGTTTACAAATACCAGTTTTGACTATAGAGACAATTGATGCCTACATGGAGATGTCAGATCAAAGAATGCCACTGTCTGCTGTGCAGATGTATTTTAATGAATTCTTATTAATAATAAGAGGAACAAAAGAGAAACATTTTTTTATATTTTAAAGGTAATGTAAAATCTGAATTAATCAAGGGGAACAGATTTACACAGATTTAGTAATTACAGATGATGGGGTTATAGAAAATGCAATATGTGAATGTACAGCAGGTAAAGGGCCTAAAGCGTATTGCAAACATGTATGTGTAACACTATTGGCAATAAAAGAATATGGAAGAACAGGCACATATAAGTTTCACAAAACATGCACACAGGTTCTGCAAACATTCCATCAGCCTACCTGCCAACATAAAGGTTTCCCAGTTAAGGCTAGTGAGCTTCCATTTCATTTATTTAAGAAGAGAGGAATGAAAAGAAAATTATGGAAGACATAAAATTTGACCCCAGACCATCTGGCAGTACAATAAATGCTTACTGGAACAAACAAATCAGAAATTAAATCTATTATACGCCTTTAAAGTATCCAGCATATTGTTAAATTATCATAAGAACGTTTTCGATCCCTTTTAGAGATCTTCAGTTACCTATTAAAAAGAATGAACAAAATTCGAATTTAAAAGATCGCAAGTTTCGTTCTTAATGACGTCATCACTAACGTAAAACATTAAGAAATTAAAAATTAAGAAATTAAAAAATTAAACAAAAGAAATAATTCTAGTTCCCGTGTGTAAATAACTTAACGGTAAAAACAAAATAAGATGAGAATGGAGAGAAGCGGCTAGTGCGTAGAAGTGAAATTACGTCATATCCGTTATGTGGAAAGACTTCCAGGCGGTTGCTAAGCTGTCCGAGTCTCTATGATTAATGCAGTGTTTGCTGAGGTGCGCCTTGTGTATCTCCATTTTTTCTATGTGTTTTATAGCTTGTGTTGATCTGGTAGGTTTAATGATCTCAGCCTTGTCCCAATAAACCGTCACGTCCTGCTCCTTGGCGAATGCCGCTAGTACCGTACTATCAACATTTTTATTGACCGTGTATTTGTGTTCCTCGATCCTTTTTTTCAAATTTCTCATGGTAGCCCCTACGTACACAAGGTCTGAGTTGAATCTCTTATCCCTCAACGGTATCGAGTAAACTCCCGTGAGGGTGTCGTATCTATATCTTTCCTTGTCGTTTCTCAAAAGTTTATAAACCGTGGGATTACGTCTATAAACTATGCGGAAATTCCTTTTTCTGGCTACTTTCTTAGTGACTTTGTTTAAAAACGGTATGTAATTAAGGACAATCCTTTCTTTCTGCTCATTTTTCTTTATACGTCGGCTGTGTGGCTGGTAGGTCTTAATAAGGGAATCTAGCGTTTGTCTTCATGGGTACCATGTAGACAAACGATAGATACCCTTATTAAGACCTACCAGCCACACAGCCGACGTATAAAGAAAAATGAGCAGAAAGAAAGGATTGTCCTTAATTACATACCGTTTTTAAACAAAGTCACTAAGAAAGTAGCCAGAAAAAGGAATTTCCGCATAGTTTATAGATGTAATCCCACGGTTTATAAACTTTTGAGAAACGACAAGGAAAGATATAGATACGACACCCTCACGGGAGTTTACTCGATACCGTTGAGGGATAAGAGATTCAACTCAGACCTTGTGTACGTAGGGGCTACCATGAGAAATTTGAAAAAAGGGATCGAGGAACACAAATACACGGTCAATAAAAATGTTGATAGTACGGTACTAGCGGCATTCGCCAAGGAGCAGGACGTGACGGTTTATTGGGACAAGGCTGAGATCATTAAACCTACCAGATCAACACAAGCTATAAAACACATAGAAAAAATGGAGATACACAAGGCGCACCTCAGCAAACACTGCATTAATCATAGAGACTCGGACAGCTTAGCAACCGCCTGGAAGTCTTTCCACATAACGGATATGACGTAATTTCACTTCTACGCACTAGCCGCTTCTCTCCATTCTCATCTTATTTTGTTTTTACCGTTAAGTTATTTACACACGGGAACTAGAATTATTTCTTTTGTTTAATTTTTTAATTTCTTAATTTTTAATTTCTTAATGTTTTACGTTAGTGATGACGTCATTAAGAACGAAACTTGCGATCTTTTAAATTCGAATTTTGTTCATTCTTTTTAATAGGTAACTGAAGATCTCTAAAAGGGATCGAAAACGTTCTTATGATAATTTAACAATATGCTGGATACTTTAAAGGCGTATAATAAATTTAATTTCTGATTTGTTTGTTCCAGTAAGCATTTATTATTATACTTTGTTATTAATTTGGCAATGAACATGCAAAGTGGTTGTGCAATACCGATATTGCAATTAAGGCAACCAGCAAACATGAGGGCTTTAGAATCAGATCATGATTATTGCAAAAGCACAATGTCTGAAATGTTTTTTAAGTGCTTTACATGTAACTGAAGCAAGTAGGGAGTACATAAAACATTTGGAAAAAGAGACCAGATTACAATGAAAAAGTGCAGTTTGGAAGAAGGAACATTTGTTGCATTTGACATCTTCAAACTTTGGAAAAGTTTGTAAATTAAAATCAACAGACAGAGTAAAATTGTGTGGCTCATTACTGTCAAGTAGGCCAATAAAAAGTAAGGCAATTTCTCACGGCTTAAGGTATGAAAAAGAAGCAATTGAAACATATTCTTTTGTAAATACTCCTGTGAAAGAATGTGGCATGTTTCTTCATTCAAAATACCCATTCTTAGCTGCAAGTCCAGATGGGCTAGTGGATGATGATAAAATATTAGAAGTTAAATGTCCTTACTCCAATTTTAAACTTCCTGTGAATGTGCTAAAGATACCATATTTGGAATGTACTGATGACAAAATTACTTTAAAACGGAATCATGATTATTTTCATCAAATCCAAGGACAATTAGCAGTGACAAATAGACAAGTTGCTCATCTGTTTATTTACACAAAAAGTGACTTCAAAGTTTGTATCATTCCAAGAGATAATAAATTCATTGCAGACATGATTGAAACACTAATTATGTTTTTCCATGAGCATATTAAGCCAGTTCTTTTTTTTAAAAAAAATGTTTTATAAACATTAAGTTTATAAAATAATTGAGCTAATTGTTATTTTACAATTTGAGTTTATGTAAAATTTTTCTAGATGGTGTATAGTGTGAATTTTTTTAAATAATAAAAAGAGATTTTGTTTTAAAGATTAAAATTCTTTTATTAGCTTACAAGTATTTATTCAACTATAGTACAAATTTTAAAACCACTATATTACTTTGAATTGAAGATCAACAATGAAGACCTTACTGTGTATGATAGTATACATTCTTAATCTTAGAATTTATAAACAGACAAAAATTTAAAAATACTATAGATGGAAAACTTAAATTAGGCTAGGGTCTAGAATGGAAAAAAAATTATATACGGTATTAATAGAGAGCTAGACTAACAGTGAAACAAATTAAGAATCTCTGCCAACAATGCATGGTCTAAAATTGCATAACATAAAACATATAAATATAATTTCACTGCCGGATGCATGTGGTTGCCTCAAAATTTTATATGTACAGTACCTGAGTACGAGCCATTCCTATAATACGTTCAATATGTATTCTTTTACTAGATGTTTTTCTGTCTCGAGATGACAAACTGCTGCTCAGCTGTGCTTTTACTCTCATAAAAGTGGGTATATTTACCACAACTTCTTTAGTAATTAGTTATTCCTGAATGTTAAAACCTCTATCAGCCATTACCCAGTCTTAAAATAATTATTGGATTTTCGTTTAAAGAATTAACAAATCGTACTTTAGAACCGACAACGTATCGCTTAGTCTGTTTACAACCTCGTCGATACTAGCGCCGCGTACGGAGTAGATTTCACTTTTTTCCCCTATTGT
>NW_027121299.1:0-10255 GCF_030686945.1 Centruroides vittatus
TATATATATATTGCATTTATTTAAATATTTAAATATTTAATATATAGAGGGCCCCGCAAAAAAAAAATCCAATCGGGCCCCGCACTTATTGGATCCGGGCCTGCAGCCTTGGTATCTACATTGTAAAAATAACCATTGTAAAATAGACAAGAATAATATAAAAATACTTTATAAAGAAGAAATTGTTTAAAAAGAAGAATAATAGAACATTTCTGTATAATAGAATATGTAAATCTGATAAATCAGAATGACGGTATGCAAATAGATGCATGCTGGGAAAAAGTTACCAGGTATAAAAGGAACGGGAGTCGCCGAGGTTCAATTACCTCTCCATATTAAACTGTGAAAGAAGAAGAAGAGGTTCAATTACCCATTGATGAGGCTTTTGCGAAATGCATTTGGAATGTTAATAAATATGAAGTTTTTTGAAGTGTAGCACCTTTCGTTGTTTATTTGTTTGCACGCTAGTTAAGTTAGTCAAAGTCGGATAGAAAAGAGTAGTTTTTACTTGAATTTTAACCTAAAGGCTTTTTAGAAGATTTTTAGAGTTTTAAATTAAAAAAGCAATAAAAATAGTATTCGTCCACAGAAGGTGAGTGCCTTCACCACTGCACTATTCTCTTCGTCTACTTCCTGTTCTTTTGTTTTTTTTCACACGTGGTCTAAATCTTTTCCAAAAATATATTTCTTAAACAAGAAGAAAACCCTCGGCGATGGAAACCGTAATTACGGAAATTTTCTAGATTTAAGTAATACTGTCCGCTTTCACGGGATAGGGCAAGAGTGGCCAACAGTTTTTGCCCGTCGGTGCCGAATGGAAGGAATAATTTTTTCACGGCCGAACGAATATTAATATTAAAAGAATATTAAATACAAATATGCTGACCCGGGCGGCAGGTCAGGTTTGTCCGAACAGAAATTCCTGACGCATGCACAATGTCATTTTACAATGTGAAGAAACGTCCAAACAAAAAAAAAAACGGAAAAAACGGTCAACAGTCAGGGGGTACTGTGCGTCACACGTAAGCATAGTGTGACATGGCGGAATGGCTGATGAGATTCAGTGAGTGTGGGGTCTTTCGTTCTTCAAATAGTGTAAATTTATAACAGAATAGTATAATTAAAAAGTTGCAAACCTCTACAACGGAATTTTTTTAAAAAAATAAAGAAATATCACGAATCCATTGGACCAATTATTGGAAGTCAAGTACCTATTATTGAAAAATTAATCGCGGGCCGGATAAAGCCATTTCGCGGGCCGTATGTTAGCCACTCCTGGGATAGGGAAAACTTTGGTAATTGTATATATACATATTGACATCTTCATACATTTTGCATATTGTAATTATAAAAAAAAAGTCTATCGTACTTACTGTAAACAAATATTTTCTGGTATCAACTGCCGTTGGTCGATCACAATGGAGAGTGGCTAGACACGTGTTGACCTAGCCCCTTTCTCTACACGTGTTAAAGTAGGTCAGAGTGGTCACAACAATTTAATAATTACCGAGATAATACATAGAAATCTTATTATAGCCTATTTTAACATTTTTACGAGCCGTGTAAATTATTTCCGTCATTTAAATATAGTTTGTCAAAAATCTATATTAAATATATAAAGTTACTTTTCCCGCCTTTTATTTATGTTGTTAATAGGTGGTTCTTTCTTTGTGACCTTCTCGAAATATCTCTTTAAGTGTTGCCAGCTCTCGAAGCTCGTTCTGCTGTTGTCAGATACCTTTACATTCCCCCGCTTTGTAGATACAAGAGTGGGTTGTTGTATAAGCGTAACTTCGATATATGGACGACGTCTGACGGTTTTGCTTTTTCCCCCATTCTATTTCAATAGTACATTTGATACTTGCCTTATTACTCTATATGGGCAAGATGTCAAAGGTTCTAATTTTTTCCGCGTGATAGCATTTTTATTTTCAACTAGTACCAGGTCCCCTGGGTTTAACGTTATTTTCTGGTGTCTGTTATCGAAATAATTTTTATTCACTTTCTGCTTCCTTTGAGTACTTTCGTAAGCCAATTTTCTTGCTTTTTCTACTGGAAGGAGAGCATGTATGATTTGGGGAATGGTGAGACGCAGAACATGAGATATTTTGTGTGAAAAACCTGTTACTGAGTGAGGGGAGTTGTTATATTCTTCCGTTACTGTTTTTATTTATCTTGCAGCGTAACCGGGTTACGATGGTTTGGTTAACCCTTTCACATAAGCCGTTACTTGCCAAATAATTGGAAGATATAAATGTTAATTTTATTTCTTGTTTTTCTAGAAAACATATGAATTCTTTTGAGTTGATTCCTGCATACCTGTCTGCTAATATCATTTTCGGTCTTTGTATTTGTGTAACACTGTTTATTAAGTTCACGAAGTCCTTGGCAGTTTGAGTTCTGGAGCTCAATGTCCATAAATACCGAGTGGCGAAGTCGATCGCCAGATGCAAATATTGTTTCTTCGAATTGTATCCCTTAAATCCTCCCACTGTATCAATTGCTGTAACATCAAAAGGACTGTGGCTGGGAGTTGGGACAGTTCTCCGTACTTTCGACAACGGTTTATTTTATTAAACTGGCAGACCCCACAGCTATTTACAAAAGTGGATATATCTTTCGACATACTAGGCCAAGTGTACATGCTAGATATTAGTCGTAACATTCTCTTTGCTCCTGTGTCCACATTTTCCATGACTCTCTTTCAGAAATCTGCATATAAGGGACTTTGGTATCACGAGTTTCGTTTTATCTCCTTTAGTTTTTACGATTAAGTCATTTTGTTTATGGTAATTTCTGGTAGTTAGCTCTTGTTTTGTGCTAACATAATGTTTTTTCTTTCAATTAAATTTACGATTTTGATATTGTCCGATATAAGGCCGCTAGCTAACACCGGATTTCTGGACAGTTGGTCAGCTTCTAAGTTAGTAATGCTGGGATTGTATTTAACATCAAAATCATCTTGACTAAGACGTGATGACCAATTAAATAATCTGGAGTTTGTTTTCTTAAATACGTTGATGAAGTCGACGACCAGCGACTTTTGTGATAAAGTAATTAACTGACTTTGCAGTAAAAAATCGCCGAATAGAGTTAGTTTGTAAGAAATTATAAAAAAACAAGTTTTTTCTATCATTGTTTGTGTCAAATCAATTTGTATTATGTATGTATTATTTGTATCTTACAACTAAAATACATAAATTGTTTATTTTTGTCATTTCCAGTATTTCTTTAAAACTTTTATGGAAATGTCATGTACCGGACAGGTCTGACCCATCACAAAAGACGCGAAAAAACGGTTAATTTAGAGAAAAATTTATTAGTTTAAAAAACATAGGTAAAAGTCGTTTGTAGTCAGACACCCATTGTTTATATCAAACTGCCAGGCAGAAACCATAAATCGCGGAAGAAAGTCGTCCTATGATCGGTGGAAAAGCGAATTCATCTTCGATTTTGACTTTTTTCACTCTCCAGAGACTCGTTACGTTTAGTAACCAGGGACCAACCACTCGGGAAGCGTGATTAAGGGGAACAACCAATCAAAATGAATGAAAGAAAGAACAAAGATTGATATAATCTCCCTGACAATCGAGGACACCTGGCACTCGGTTAACGAATAACCAAAACACCGTGTGTCAACGCGCAAAACAAAAAAAAAAAAAAAAAAAAAAGACAATTTCTCGTCTATTGTGCCAACCTGTAACCCGTGCCACTTCGGACTTAGACCGTGTCCCCGATGCCAACAGAGGAAGTCCCCCGTGCCCTACAGACTTGTCAACGCCACTGTCCCGGGCCACCTTCTTTCGACCATCAAAGAACCACATCGACGCCCAGGATGTCCGAATGGCTGATTGTCCCAAAGCAAACTATTTTGTACATGGTATATGTTTATTTTATGTTTGTTTTTTGTCGGTTTTTGTCAGATACGTCTCTTCTGCCACCACACACGTACGAATGGACCCTAGCTATCACTGACGCACAATTAAATAATTGCCCCTGGAAGTCGGCTTCTTACAGAAACACAGCTTTTCTATCATCAAATGTCACAGCACGCCACTGCTAGACATTTTATATTATTTAAATTTGACTGGATTAATAAAAACTTTATATAAAATATTTAGTGTTTAGCAGGTTAGCAAGTTTACATACCACGTGACGTTTACAGTCAACCCATGGCGTTATGGTTGGCGAGACATTTTACGCAGTAATCTTTTTCATATCTAATTTACATAATTGTAATGGTAAATTAGTAATCTTTATTAAGCAGATTTCGCATTCTGTATTAATTAAATTCATCAGGTTTCAGAAAAGAATTTTTTGAAATTTAAATTTTTTTTTCGAAAAACACTGAAACTTTTGGTCAGCTGACATTGAACAGGAGCATTCTCAGTCTGTTTCATACGTATCACTTCGCGCCAGATTTCGTAGTGTGCGGTTCGGTGTTTCTCGTTTTTTTCGAAGTTCAATGTGATAAATTTTTATTATGTGTATCGATACATTTTGCATTGTTTTTAACGGATAAAAGGTGTAAATTTCACTGTGAATTTAGAACTTGTTTCAGAATATGGTTCTTCATACAAAAAAAGTTGAGAAATAATTTATTTTCGACAATTAGCGAAAACTGATCTTTGGATATAATACTTGGATATAAGTGAAAGTATGTATTATACACCTACTAATTTATTTGTGCATATAATTATGTAATCCTAATTTCGAAACATTTATGTTTTTAGTGTTTATTAGCGTGTTATTTAGACACGTCTACCGATTTAGTGCTTTTACGTAGAGCTACGTCAAAGACCGATTGGAGGATTTTAGAAGAACAATTTGTTCTGATTATCATGGTTAGTGTTTGTGTATCGTTATACTGTAACTTACTTTGTTTTACTATGTTGGAGAAAGTAGGTCACCCATTAGATTGCTGACGTAGACTGTGGGCTTTTTCAGAGTGCAGCTGACCCTCTCAGGTAAGTGTCTTTTAGGGAAGATATGCTTTTTTCTGACGCATGCCGAATGACGAATATCGTTTTAAAATTAAATATCGGTCAATGAAAATACACATACGTAATAAATCGTAGAAAATATTTTTGATATTCGTCTTCAATTTTTTTTATTGTTTTGTTGTTTCTTAAAATTTTATTTATTTAAATTTATTATACGTAAATTAAGTTTATTTACCAAATGGTAATATTTTAAACCGCTTTAATATTTGAAGTGTAAATTCTAACAACGAATTTTAGTATTAATAATAATAAATTTATTAACGTATTATGGGATTATCCCGTTACAAAGAGGGAACAATAGTTAGAACGTTACATAGAAAAATTTAAATGTAACAACATATATTTTAATTAAGTTACAATTTTTGTATCGTTATTATACAAAGTTATAACTTTAGCATTTAAATCTGAAACTCATTTTCTGTGGTACTCACTGTTATTCTCAGTCATTTTAATATATTTATTGAAAAAGTTATATAGCCTAATTATCATAGTTGGGCTTATTTGGAATAGCTTATTATAAAATTACTCTATAGATTTACTTTCGGTCAAGGTAGAAATACCAAATTGATCTCTCAATTCTGAACATCCCTTACATAAGCAAATTAAATGATAGATTGAATATTGGTCTTGACAAATTTTGTATAAATTGTTTTTGATACTTAGAAAATTCTGGTCGACTAATACGTAAAAACTATTCAATCGAAGTTGCATATAAAATTTTTTCATCTCGAACGGGTTCTGAAAATTGATATAATCGTTCGATAGAGGAAAGTTTAAATTGTTAATATACCAAGGATAAAATTTGGAGTTCTTGTAGTTTAATAACTCAATTCATCATGAATTGGTATTAAACATGTTTTCTACTAAAATAGAATATCCAAAGTTCCAATCTGCTTCCGTATTATTAAATAATAGGATGAAATTCCATACCTGGCCAACATTAGGCTAAATTTGTTAAACCAGTGTTTAGGTAATTTCTCTTGGCCTCTGCCAGCCTTTTAAGTTCTCTAAAAGTGATGTTAATCAAGATATTTTGACTATTCGTCAATCTTTTATAAAACTTCATAATTCTTAGCACCAAATAAGGCTCGAATTGTAGCCTATTTGTGTCATGGCGGATTGCATATCCGGACATAGCTCCGTCCAAACCATAAATTTTCCTTTACGTATAATAATTGAATTTTCTCAAAGTGAGATAACCAATCCATGCCCCATATCGGGAGAGCATAACATATCGAATTTATAATTATTGCTGAAAAGAGCTGCATTTGTTTCTGTAAAGAATTAATTTTTAGTTTAACTAGTAGATAGATTAAGTTGTTAATTAGTTCGTTTGCTGTATTTTGTACATGCTGGACATGAATTCCAAAAGATAATGTTGAAGTAAAGTGAATTCCCAAGTATAAGATTTCCTTCACTACTTTTAGTTTTTCATTTAAAATGTAAAAATTTTGATCCTGTTTAGCCAATCTTCCTCCTCTTCGAAATTTAAGAATATGAGTTTTGTTTGGATTAATTTTAATTCCCAATTGTGAAAAATACTTCTGCATCAAATTTATTTTTCTCTGGAGACCAATTTTAATGTTCGAGATTAACACAATATCATCTGCATATTGAATTGAGTGAACTATCTGATTCTCTATCAAAATTCCACCTTTTTCTTTATTAAATTGATTATTAATATCGTAAATCATAAAATTAAATAAATAAGGTGATAATGGGTCACCTCGCAGGAGGCCTCCACAGATGTCGAAAGTTGGATAAACATTTTTACCACATTTAATTGTAATTAGATAATGACCGAATAAAAACTTTATAGCATTAATAAATAATAGATCTGCACCATGCTTTTTTAATTTATCACACAGTTTTCTTACTGGTATTGAATTAAAAGCCTTTTCTAAGTCTAGAAAAGCTGCATATACTTTGTCTATTTTTGGAAAAATGGATTTGGATAGTTGAAAGTAATACAAAAGTTGCTAACTCTGTTCGACTCTTCTTAACAAATGAAAATTGACTGTCTGAAATCAAGGAGTTTTCTTCTGTCCATTGATTAAATTTTTTCGCAAGGATTGATGTGAAAGTCTTTCTTAATGGTGACAATATAGCGATAGGTCTGTAATTGCTAAAATTTGAGCCATCACCTCTTAAATATAATTCGAAAATATGATGAGCACCACGATTCAGGATAAGTACTGTTTTCATACATATAGTTAAAACTGAGTTCCAGTTAAAACTGAGTACCAACTGAAACGACTGACATATCAGTCGTTTCAGTTGGTAATCGTTTTAGAAAACTAATTAGGATTGAGTCGGGATCCGGTAGCAGTGGATTCTTTGAATTTATTAATGATATTTACTATTTCTAAAGCGTGTATTGGAAGCGTGTAATTTTTGTTTATCAAATTAAAGTATTTTCTTAGCTTTTATGAGATTGTTATATCCTTTTCTTGAACCGATATATTCAGTTAGTCGTTCTCTTGGTCTATTTTTACGAAATGATGCTAATGCATGTTCTTTAATCTTTTAGCTCTATAGCAGTCCATATCAAACCATTCCTGTTTA
Source organism: Centruroides vittatus (assembly GCF_030686945.1). NCBI lineage: Eukaryota > Metazoa > Arthropoda > Arachnida > Scorpiones > Buthidae > Centruroides > Centruroides vittatus. The sequence continues at coordinate 7,569 of NW_027121299.1, forward strand.
AATTTACATTTCACGTTGTTTAAATATTTGGTTTTATAAATATTCAATTCTATAATATAATCCTTAAAAATTTTTGTTAATGTATTGTAGATTTCACTAGTATCTGCTCTTTGGATTAATTTAATTCCGTCTCCTATTTCCGATTCGAATTTTCTAATGTTAAATTTGTAATTCTTCATTTGCGAAACCTCTCTTTTACTTTTCTTTCTCTCACTCAATTTGATATATTTGTATCTGCTCTTATAATCAAATGTTTAGGGAAGTAATCCGATAAGTCGTTATCTAATAGCCCTTAAAATCGGCACAATGATCCAATATAAATTCTGAACATATTATATAGTCGATGACCGATGCACGTCTTGTTGATATGAAAATATGCCTGCAAGATAGTCCTCGGCCATACGGCGATTTAGAATATAAAATTCGCAAGTATTAACAAATTAAAAAATAAGTTTCTCTGTTTATTACTTCCGATATCATGGCTACTTTCTGTATTATTCCTTTATAATAAGAATTATATTTATTTCCGAAAATTCGCACCAACATGATTGAACGCCTGAAACGAGTTTAATGAATTTGAATTTTTAAATGCGCTTTATACAAGCTATTTGTTCGTACTAAAAAATTATATAGTTGAACTATTTAAATCGTTTATTTTATTGGAAAAAAATCCCTTTTCTTGAATTTTAATATTAAATAAAAGATATACTGAAATTTTTTTTATTTACAATGATTATGTCAGTTCTACAGAAAGTAGAACACGAGACGATGTTCACACAGTTTTCAGTGTGGGGTAAGACCGTCAGGCGTCGTAGTTGTAAACATAACAACTATTACGTCATCTACTGTCATGGATGAAATACGTTAACTATCAATTACATTTTCTTCAATTTGATTCTCAAGTTTGAAAAAATCGTCACGACTTAAATGCTTGAAACTTTAAAAAATTATATCGAATTAAAAATAAATTCAAAACTTTCGAAAAAACCGTAATGGATGGAAAATCACAGGAGAATTTAAAACAAATTTGAAAAAAAAAATTTTAACCAAAAATTACTGCGAAAAAAATTCGCATAAAAAGAAATTCTGTGACAATAATCAAATTTTATCTTTACTAGATGTAACTGTTCAGAAAATTCTTTTCCAAAACGGAAACGGAAAAAACGCGTGGAAAAATTCTTAAAAAATTTCCCACGTTTCTTCTCCACTACATCGTGATGACGCCACATCTGAATAACCCACTGTAGAAAAGATATTTCTTATTTCGATCATCATCATTGAAAAATATAGTTGAAAAGATCGCATCCAACGATATAAAATAAAAATCAAATCAGCAACATATATGCCCAATTTAAAAAAGAACGTTTTTGGTAAAGTTGTTAAATCTAATACATTTCACGAGGACTGTCGAAAGATTCGAGTCTATAAATGACACGTCCATAGTTAAACGGAGGGACGGGGGTTATGACAAGCCGAACGGGGAGGAAGAGGAATTAAATTTTAATGAAGGTCCGTTTTATTTCATTAAATTTTATACAGTTTATGCATGTTATTATTCGTATGTTGATAGAAGTTTGGTGGGGATTTGAGCTTTGTTAGACATCCAAAGAGAAGAGTTACGGAAACTTAAAAAAAACTGGGAGGATAGAAAAACAATAGTAAAAGTTTCAAGAAAAATGTGGATTTGATTTATGGACAGCCCCTTTCATCAGGTCCGGCCGGCCGCATTTACCACGAAGCCTCAGTTTAAAACTTCACTCTTCACAAACAACTATATAAAAACGGTCCAGTTACGATTGCAAATTAAAATACTTATTTTTAAATACTAAATTTATAATGTAAAAATTAGAGGCCTATAAAAAATTAGCGTTCAGAGAAAGATTGATTTCGTGCCGTCAAAAGTCTATTTGATGTATTGAAATAATAAGATTTGCTTCGCTAATTACGCCCTTTGGGGTTAGTGCCCCTGGCACTTGCCTCTTTTGCCAGTTCCTAGATAAAAATCTTATTCTTTTAACATGAAACTCTAAATGAAAAATAAAATTGGGAAAAAACTTTCATTAAGATATTAATAGTTAAAATATTTCTAAATTTAAATTTAAATTACAAAGTGAATTCGTTGAAAATTTAAATTTCGAAGATCGTTCGTATCGGCCAGTTCGATTGGTAGAGTAATTGATTACACACAATTTTTTAAATATCGAAATAATTTTCCCGAGTAACAATAAAGTTTAAATAAAAATAACAATTTTAGGCAAACCTCTTAATTTTTAATGTGTAAGATTGTGATATTTAGTTTTAATCCTCATTTCAATTTTCTATTTTTATAATTTATTTGGAAATATGCAGAGACTGTAATCCATTAGGCGAATGAAGAAAGAAATGTTATTAAAACTTTCAATTTTTGAATATATATAAATAAAAGTCTGTTTTATTATTTAATTTTTAAAAACAATAAACATTATAGCATATTTATTTCACTTAAGGATTCCAATTTAGAATAAAAAAGTAGAAAAACAAAATCTACGTAACAATGGTCATGGAACAGATCACATTTACTTCAATTTAGAATTTTGTTATTACAAAGGATCGAACATTTCCAATATCTTGTTGGCTTGTCTTTTATTTTCCAACGCAGCTTTTAATCAGTTTGGCAGTGATTTCTATTGACAGCTCACCAATTTTCC
>NW_027121300.1:0-6070 GCF_030686945.1 Centruroides vittatus
GAAGTCATCTGTCCACTTGTGGTAGCAATGTCACATTAAGTTGCTGCAATTTGCCAGGCTAGAGAGAATGAAACACAGTATCAGGTAGCTATCCCATAACTTTTCTCATGTGAATGTGTATGTATATATGTATACATATTTTTTACATTAAAATTCCTTTATTTGTATTAATTACTGTTAAAGTTCAGTTTAAATTAAAGTTGAAACTGAATTATACACAATATAATAGGAAAAAATATGTATTTAATTGATGTTTGCACTAATCTCAATTATAAAACAATATAAAATTAATTAAAATAACTATGTTAATTGATTCGAGCTTGAAAAGTAATGCTTTCAAAAGTGTTGTACAGGGCCGGTTCTAGGGTTTTGAGCGCCCCGGGCAAAACAAAATTTGGCGCCCTTTCATACAAGAATATACAAATTTACTGCAAATTAAAAAAAAAATAGTAAAAAAGGCAAAAAATCAAAATTACACAATAAAGAACTGTGTAAAAAATTTATTTATTTAAAAAATAATACAGTAGTTATTTACTTACAAGTGATGCAACATATGGAATAGCATAACGAGCGCATTTGAAGTTCGAGCGACGAAGGAGCGAGAACTTTGAAAAGTAAGTTATGCTATTCCTGTTGCATACGTGTGACATACAAGATTTTTGTAATGCTATTTGTCAAAAATTCAATAACATAGTTAATTAAATTAATTTTTTTGAAAATCACACTAGGGAAATTTTGTCATACTAATTAAGTTGGTACAATTGGATACGCCACGAATCGAAACAACATCCACAATAAAATAAACTTTACTAAATATCGTAATAATTTCGTTATATTAACAATAATTATTACGACATATTCTACAATATTAGAATACAGGTATACATGCGTAAATGCCATTTGGCAATTGTTATTATTTAAAATATTGCATTATTTGAAACTATAAAAAAATGCATAAAACTTAAACCCACATCTATTTTGCTATTATATTAGATATTATTAAAATATAATACTTCCAATTTTTGATATTTTTTGTATTATTTTCATCATACATAAATTATTTCAACGAATTGTGATTTTTTAAATGACATAATATTGACAGCGATAGCAGATGCTGATTACCACTGTTATTACTTCCGAAAACTCAGAAATGGTGTTTATTGCTTTTTATTACTTTTAGCTTTACCAATTGAAGATCAATAAAATGACCACAAATGACATGGTTGTAAATAACAATATTACTGTACATAGTCGAAGAATGACAATAAATGCTTAATTCAACCCTGACAGGATTCAGGTATATGGAATATCTTGCAATTTATGAGGGGCAATATTGGCTACTTCAAACCATTGTCGGCAATATTTAACTTTCACACAATGGTCCCTGCAATAAAAACCATTTTATTTATGTATTATAAATATGTATATATCCTATGTTCATGTAGTTTAATGTAGTCCTATTCCAATGTATATAGTTAAATGTATATAGTTCCAAAAACAATGTTTATTGTCATGAATTCCAATGTATAATATTTAATATGTATATTCTGGATGTATATAGTCGCTATTTTACCGTAATGTATGTATATAGTCCTATATAGTTATAATGTTATATATATGTTATAAATGTATATAGTCCTATATAGTCCAATGTATAGTTAAATGTATATAGTCCTATAGTTAATGTATATAGTATGTTAGTCCTATTCCAATGTATATAGTTAAATGTATATAGTTCCAAAAACAATTTTTATTTATGAATTTATTAAAATATTTAATATTATTTCTGGATTTATATCGCATTTTACCGTAATTTGAAACCATAATTAACAATTTTAGTCGGTTATATTTTATAAAAGTGTTGGTTCTCTGTTTAGTTTTAGCAGCTCTAGTTATGATATGACTTTTTGCAATACGTACCGGAAGTGATGCTATAGCCCAGGGGTGGCCAACAAGTCGATCGCGATGCCAATTTTGGTCGATCGGCTCGCGATGTCTTGACTTAATGTGTTACACTTGTAACTGAACGCAACGCGTGAACGTAACGCGCAAAAGCAACAATATGCATGCAGTTATGACTGGACTCGTAGAAAACACAGCCATTTAGCTTGAATATTTGATACTGTCATGCGGTAGCTTCTTTTCTTTAGTATTAACAATATTATTTATCCACGGTGACAACGTCGAGTTTCAATTTTTCATTTGTTTAAAATGTAAGTACCTGTTCTTTATGTTTTAAATTAAATTATGGCTTTTCTTACCTATCTATTTATTTGATAAGTGAGTGTTTTTCGGCAACATACCTCTATATTTTTGGATTTTTGGAAGTACGTCAATTGAGAAAAATATTCCAGTATCACCAAATACAGCAGATATATTTATTTCTGTTTCAGAACTACATACCTGTGTGAATTGGCATTTTCACACTTAAAGTTAACGAAGACTAAACATTCTGTCCCGACTGATTCCCATACTGAAGAATCATTATTATTATCTTTGTCAGGATATACACCTAATTTTGTTTCCTCGGTAAGAGACGTGCAAACTCAGTCCTCCCATTAATGTAACGTAATAAAATAAATTCTAAATCTGTCTTTATCAGTAGCTAATTTGAATTAATAAATATTGTTAATAATTACTCATGTTGTTTTAATTCCCTGGACGTGAGTTTTTTGGCCCGTTAAAAATTACGTTGTTTTTTACGTAGGTAGATATACAGGGTGTTTCAGTACAAAGAGTACTCCCGCGAGCTATTGATAGATTAGCAAAAAATAAGTCTAAAAATCTTATATCATTCTTCCATGATAAATTTTCCTCGCCCCCCCAAAAAAATTACGAAAGTAAAATCTTATAATCAAATTATCAGCCGTACTGTGCAGTTTTAAATACAACTTTTTCAAGTTTACGAATCAAATAGTACCACAATTTATACATTGGTAATTGACAAAAAAAAAATTAAATTATATTTTAAGTTAATAAAAATCTATCTTGAAAGTGTCGAAAAATCGATTTTCTAAGGTGCCGCCTGTACGGAATGAACTCGTAACTGCAAATATCAAAAGTTGGGTCTGGAAATTTATTTTCTTTATGAGCTTAGATCTTGAAAAACTTTAATAAGTGATTTAAAAAAATAAAAAATAGTTTTGGAACGTATATTTTCCTTATCTACCCATAGCTCGCGGGAATGGTACCTCGTACTGAAGCACAGTGTATAAACATAGTATGTATTTCACACCCCCCCTCGCCACTTAGACTATGCCTACGACAACAAGTCGATTGCGACACATTTTTAAGATAAAAAGTAGATCTTATGTACACAAAAGTTGGCCACCCCTGCTATAGCCCGTTCTATACAAAGCAGTACAAAAACAATGATTATAATCTTAAAAAAGAAATGAAATGTATGACAAATAAAGTAAATATGTTTCATAAAAATAATTTAAAAGTATTTTTTTCTAGCTTTTAAATCTGCAAACTTTTGTATGTTTTCGATCATATTTATTTTTTTTGCAACTTCATTTTCTATTTACAAAATTGCCAAGCTATTTAATCTTTCATTTGTCATCGTTGATCTTAAATGTTTTAAAAAGCACGGCAAGTGTTGTTAATGCAAAGTTTACAGAAAGACAAAATTATTTAACCATTAAGGCGTATGACAGGCGCCAGTATCACTTTGACTATTCATAATTTTGTTGATACTTGTAATTTATAAATTTGATCTCGTCTATTTTTTAAGTAGATTGTTGTAATACGTGAAACTGATTACAATTATTTTTTTCAAAGTAAATAAAAATAAACTTTTTAGAGATTGAAAAGCATTTGTCTGCATCAATGTTGTGTGATAAAAGCCATAAAAATTCTTAGGTTTCATTATTTTAATTAGTAAATTTTTGTTTTTGTCTATTAATCTTTTTTTGAGTTATTATGAATTCTGACTATACAAATAGTTTTTTTCTTTTCGAATAATATGTAATATTATTCATATCTGTTGACAATAATAAAATAATTAGCGTTGTGATCTTTATTTGGTATTATTAAAGAAAAAACAATTTATTGCTTGCTAAAAAAATCGATGTCTCATGAAAAATGATCAATTTTAATTTATAAAATCTAAAAAAATGAATGAATGTAAAAAATATTTTATTTTTAATATCAGCGTCCCTCAAAAATTTGGCGCCCCGGGCAGTCGCCCGGCTTGGCCCGCCGCCTTTATCCGGCGCTGGTGTTGTACATGCTGAAAAATGCAGCAAATTCTCGATTATCCGGGATGAACGGAAAAATATGATCTCAGTTAACCCGGTACCGTTTAAACCTCTTAACCAGTAAACGAAACAGGTAATTTTCTATGTACAACTATGTAATAAACGGGATACTTCAGCGAAGTGCATTCCATTCCCTTTCTCAACCTCTTGGCCCAATAATCTACAGTACAAAGTTCGTCATAAAATATAAATCGGTTTGTGACTACTTAACGACTCATCGTCCATAAGCATTTTTGACATCCCGGATAATCGAGTCTACTGTGTGCTTTCATTAGAAATTTGACCGAAAGCTATAAAACACCCTTATTACTTAGTATATATTTTAAAAATATGAAAATAAAATTCATGTATATGTTGGTCACTAATTGAAATTAAATTAAACCAAAAGTCAAAATTTAATAATTGTCTTTTAATTCTGTGATCTGTCAACTCCACCTTTTTGCTTTAGATTTTTTCTTAAGCTCCGACAGATGGCGCTAAGAACAGCGGTTGAGTAGAGTGGTCATACGGATAGCTGCCGCCATGTTTTTTCCAAAGTGCTTATTTAGCCGCAGCCACATACTGCACTTTGGTGTTCCAACCTTTTCAAAATTGCTAAACCGGACATTTTAAAATTAGAATGTTATACCAGAGTCAATAGATTACTGAAGAGCATAGCGCAAGGACCGGTATGAGTTATTAATTGTGATGGAATTGTCACCTGTGGACATTTTAGACTGTTTTACATAATTTGGCAGAGGCGTAGCCCCTAAAGAAAAGTCGTCTCTTAATTCAAATTATTATGCCTTTGTGTCCTTTATCATAGCTTAAATTTATCTTTGCATACTAAGTACATTTATCAATTAACAGGACTTATTATACTGGAAAATTATGGATGCAGATATTTAGTCTTACTAATCAGAAACAATATTTTTTATTTAGTTCACGCTGTACACATACACTTTAAGCTTGTGTTTCGGACTTGTTTGTCCCTCCTCAGCAGGCATTCAATAGCCCTTTCTACAAATCAACAATCAAAATGTTTTTTTGTTACAATTATAAAAATTTAAAAATATACACATTATTTCTCCGACAATAAAATAATAAAATTCTACAGTTTCTGTATTTCCGAACTTCTTTAAATACGAAACTGTAAAGAAATTTTATTATTTTATTGTCTGAGAAGAAATTAATTGTGTTTATTTTTAATTTTTAATTATAATTGTAACATAAAAAAAAGCATTTTTGATTGTTGATTTGTAGAAAGGGCTATTTGAATGCCTGCTGAGGAGGGACAAACAAGTCCGAAACACAAGCTTAAAGTGTTATGTGTTCAGGTGAACTAAATAAAAAATATGTTTCTGATTAGTAAGACTAAATATCTGCATCCATAATTTTCCAGTATAATAAGTCCTTTATTGTAAATGTACTTAGTATACAAAGATAAATTTAACAAAGGACGGCATAATATTGAAAAGAGATTTTCTTTAGGGTAGAGAAGATATTTTTAGTATCTGTTTACGTGGTTTAACGTTGTAATAAAGAAAAAGTGTATTTGTTTTAAAAAAAAATTAATAAGACGGTGATTTTAAATTACAGATGAAGATGTGGATAAATCGAAAATAGTTATAATTTCGATTTAATTTATCCAGGTTTTAAATAGATATCTGTTTAAAACTGTTAAAATTAATATCTCAAATACTCTAGTAGAGGTAACAGACACTCGTCACGCTGTTACTGGCAACATAAAGATGACACTTCTATCATCAGAATGCAATATTCTATCATTTTAATGTTACCAGTAGCATCGTGATAAGTCTTTGTTATCT
>NW_027121301.1:0-2106 GCF_030686945.1 Centruroides vittatus
CTATGGGGAGAAATGAAGCTAAGAGTGACCACACCCACATTCTGTGGTGATATTTATTATGGTAATAACTAGATCAAAGTGTGATACCGGCTCGGACGTCGCCCGGGTTAACAAGGTCCGCGTTCGTGGGTTAGGCAGAGGCTCACGTTCGAAAAATAGGCCACAGTCTCCCTTGGTTACCGGTGGCGAAAGCAGCACCGGCCCAAGCATGGCTACTGCAATGCCCTCAACAGATGTGAGGAACAAACCCAACCTTGGTGTTTCTGTGGCAATGCATCCACAGACCACAAAGGCTGGAAAACCACGCCAACGGATGAAATGGACAGTAGAAATGAACGAGTTTATCATTCGTACTTACTACACCATCACAAAACTCGAAACAAACATGACAGCATACAGACAACAACTACACCATAAATTCACACAACAATATCCTCACCTCACTGTCACCGAACAAAGGGTTGTTGATCAAAAAAGAACAATTATACACAACAACCTTATTCCACAAACAACACTTGAACTTATCAAACAACAGGTTGCTGATCAAATACATCAACAGACAGAAACATCTAACATTAATGAAGATCATGTAACCTGTCAGGATAATCCAGCAACAAGCATTGATAATAACACACATACAACAATTACCACTAATGATACTACAGACACTTCCTCATCCATCACTGATAACATAGACATGGATTTAGTTAATACGCTCTCACATATATTTCAGGAAACACTCACTAAATATACAGGCACAGATCCCACACAACGACCACGAATACCAAAAATCAACACGTCAAAGGAAGTAGGAAAAACACTAAATTATGTAAACACTCACTTACTACCACACTACATTCATTCAATTTCTACACTCGCAGACATTCATACATTAGTTTATGCTGGGGCAGTCACAGTAGTGACACACCATGGACTGAAAGTACAATCACAGACAAATACACAGAAAACACAATTCTATCACAAGCCTGCCTGGCAGAGAAGAATAGAAACACAAATAAATGACATTAGACAGCAATTAGGCAGGCTGACACAATACACTAAAAACAACATAACACCCAAATTAAGGAAACAGCTCAAAAACATTTTCAAGAAAATAAAAACACACACAAAACATGAACATCACAACACACACATTACAGAATACATTGATACACTAAAACAAAAACTTGCTGCCAAAGCACGTAGACTCAAACGATACAAAACATGTACACTACGAAAACAACAAAATAAATTATTTACAAACAATGAAAAACTTTTTTACAGACAAATCAATAACAAAGCAAACACTGATACACAGCACAGTGGCACACCAACAGAAGAAGAACTCACAACATATTGGTCTTCTCTTTGGTCCAGTGCTGTCACGCATAATGCTAATGCAGGCTGGATCGAGGAGGAGAAGAGAAACTTGCACAACATACCAACTATGCCCTGTGTTGAAATAAGCATACATGATTTCCAATACACTGTTAACAGAACACACAACTGGAAGACACCTGGTGTAGACAACATTCACAATTTCTGGTACAAAAAGTTTACATCACTGCACCAGGAACTAGCTAAACATCCTAACACACATCATCATCAATCCACAAGACATGCCAAATTTTCTTACCCAGGGCATCACCTACATGAAACCTAAAAACAACAATACCACAGACCCCACACAATACAGACCAATTACATGTCTTCCAACACTCTACAAATTATTGACATCTTGTATCGCAAACAAAATATACAAACACGTTGAAGAACACGACATTCTAACAGAACAACAAAAAGGTTGTCGTAGAAACCACAGGGGATGCAAAGAACAGTTACTCATAGATTCAGTCATTCTACGGCAAGCACACAAACAACACAAACATACACATGGCATATATAGACTACAGAAAAGCATTCGACAGTGTTCCACACAGTTGGCTGCTACATATTCTACACATGTACAAAATACATCCATCACTCATTGCATTCTTTCAAAACACTATGCAGCACTGGAGAACAACACTACATCTCAGGGTTAGTAACACTTCCATACAAACAAACCAAATTTTTATTAGGCGAGGAATATTTCAAGGAGATTCC
>NW_027121302.1:0-8404 GCF_030686945.1 Centruroides vittatus
GGTAGTGTCCAGAAATGAAAAGTGAAATTGGGAGATTTAAAAAAACAATGATATTTTGAATGTTTTTGCTTGATTAAGATGCTTTTTTTAATATATTTTTTGTTGAAATTTCATCTCTCTACTAGATCTGTCCTAGAAATGAAATTGGAAGATTTTTGGGAGATTTAAAAATTTGATGTTTTTGCTTAATTTTAAGACGTTTTTTGAATTTTTTTGCTGAAATTTCATCTCCCACAAGAAAGTGTCTAGAAGTAACATTTATTATACTACTGATGTCATTCCAATTTTTTTTTTTTTTTGAAAACTTTTTATTTTTGTTGAAACTTTCTGACAAAGAAAGCAAAATATCCAATTTAAAGTTCTGTCAGACTGTCAATCCAAAATTTAAACCAGAAAATATTGGAAAGTGCCATAGTGTTATTTAAGTTATTAAAATTTGAATAAATTATACTATTTATCTACACTGAAAATTACTAAAATCCTCCATTTTATTTACCTATCAAATCATTCTTATCTACATTCATTTAATAGGACAAATTTTCTCGTTTATGTTCCTAATTTAATTTTTGTGTTTAATTCACAATTATATTATATGCTAATATATTTGAATACATGACAGAATCTAAAATGTCAGGAGAAATTTCAGTATTTTTTAATTTTTTGTCCATAAGAGATGACAATGAATAAATTATATTGACAAGGGAAAATAACATCTATAATATGTATTCCTATGTTTTTTATAATTCTTAACTTCCCTGCACTAAAAGACAATAAGAGAACCTTTCTTCAAGCCCATCAAGGATTTGGCATGACTCAAAACAGTGCCGCTCAACATATTCAGGCAAATAACACAAAAAAATTCATAGGATTTTTCAATTGACTAGATCCCAGAACAGTAAGCTGACACCTTATCCACCTCAGATAACCTGGCCAGCATATTCTTACATTATAAAGTTTTTGTTCCTTATAAGCCTAAAGAAACTTAAGAATGTTTTTAGCAAAATGTTTGCTGTTTAATTAAACTTTTTAAAATAAGAAAATAAAGCTTACATCAAATCACAAATTTTCTTTACTTTTTATTATAATAATTACTTATTTTTGTTTCTAATTTGCAATAATACATATTTTTTTCTTTTTTTATACAGTAGGACCCCACTATATATATACAGACTCAGCACATGAAGTTTTAGTTTTACATCATTGCTAATTAAAAAAAAATCATAATTAAAAATTTTTATTTTACATACGTGCTAAATCCATTCCATTTCCCAAGGTGTGAAGTCTCACCACATCTCACTCAGACACACTTGTTCTGGGAAATCATTACTGTGACTCATTTCTTTGTTTAATACTAAACACTGGGACCTGTATCAGTCTTTGTCCACCAAACCACATAATTGAAAATTTCCCCAATTGTGGGTAATTTAACTCAGGAAAAGTGTGAATACTGACTAATTTGCAGGTATTTGCAGATATGTTATGAAACAAAGGAAAACCATTGAAACTTTTTTTAATTTTTACTGCAATTATGCTATACATATAGGTTCTACATTCATTACCCTTGAACCAGGTACGTGGAGAAAGTCAATTGGCAGTGCTGTTGTTTGGAGTTCTTGCTTGAAACACATCAATGTAACATCAGGTCTTTTGTTTCATTTACACAAATTACTTTGCAAACATAAGAGAGAAAGAGAATATTAAAATTTTTAAATTTATTTTTATGATTTACAACAGAAGTCAGCAACACGCGGCCCATTGCAAGTTTTTGTGCGGTCCAACAAGCAATATAACTTTTATATGGTAAAGTAAAAATTAGGAAGGCTTTTTTATTTTTTATTATATTATTATTATTTGTTATATTATGAAATATATTAATTGTATTATTATTATTATTTTTTTTTAATTTGCAAAACATTTTGAGGATTTCAGTTTCTCAAACCCAACCAAACATAAATGAATTATCAAAAAACATTCAAGAACAAAAAATAGCATTAAATTTTAATGTTATTTTTATTTGAATAAAATAAATTATTTTCTTTTTAAGAATTGTCACTTTTTTGTTCTCTGTTGTTGTTATAGCATGTAAATAAAATTGTTACTAATTTTTATTTTATTTTTTATTTTTTTTAATAATATTTATATTTCATTTTAAAAAACCTATTTAAGCTACATACTACATTACAAAACATCTGACTGTGTGGCCCGCTTAAAAATATTTTTTTTTTTGAAAATGGCCCACCATCCAGACCAGGTTGCTGACCCAATTTACAATATAATGCTATTTATTGTTAATACAGTGTTTATTTGTCTTATTTATATAAAAAAAATATGTCATAGGTATATTAGTATAGGAAATAATAATTAATGGGTTCGCTATTTTATGCAAATTGATCTGCTTAAGGTCTTGGAACAAACAGCTTGTTTATGGCAAGGCCTTACTTCTATGTTGATATGAAATACATAAAATGAACAATGATGGAATACTAACTTTATAAAAACTATCCTCCAATAAGACAAGGCACAGAAATAGCGACACAACATGGTAAAATTTACCTTGAACCTATTTCTGTTGAAAAGTTACTTGATTTCAAAAAAATAATAATTAACTAGAAAAACTGGTTTTTTCAAATCATATTTCAATAAATTGATTTAAATACTTTAACTTTCTTGTCCCTTTTCATCCAATTATAGTATGATATAAATTTATCTTCAGATTTTTATTTATATATGTGTGTCAGAAGCAATTCATAGAGATGTTTATTTAGATTGTAAACTGTTAATAAAATTTTATAAAAATGTATAAAAAGGTAAAATATTTTTTTAAAATTTAAATTACTACTATTTTTTTTGAGAGATGGGAGAATCAGATATCTACATTAAGCATATTTACAGTTTGATATACAGGTAGGCCTCCTACAACGCGTTACCTTTACAACGTGTTTTCGCTCCAACGCGGTTGGAAAAATGCAGAAATTTTCTTACAATGAGGTTTAGGGTATTTAGAAACAAATTATCTTTCACATAACAGAAAGATTGCAACGGATCACATAAGTGCAATGGAACTTGATGAAACAAGCTCAGATCTTGAAATAAGGCCAGCAAGAGCATCTCCAGCCAATGGGCCAGGGGGGGGGCATGATGATGTAAATTGATAGAGGATATGAATTGTATATAGGTAATATAAAAACGATTCATAAAGTTTTAATCATTTACTATGTACCGGAAAAGAAACATCTTAATTAAAACATTTTTTTAAAACTTACAAGAAGCCTAAGAAGATTATTTTAATTAAAACTTAGCATTTAAATAATTTTTTTCAAATTTCTGGGGGGCAAGCTGCCCCTCCTGCCCTCCTTGGCGAATAGCCCTTGTAAGGCCAGTCAAACATTCTCGAACAACTAGTAATAAGTGATGATGAGGACTGAATTTGTGAGCATAACATTATGTTTCTTTTTGATTTTGACTTGAAATCATAATCTTTTTAGTTTTTATATGATGTTGAATTTTATTTAAGCTTTTTATGTACATAAATTTAAAAAATTATGAAAATGTTACACCATAAAAGGTAGTTTTCTCTTTTTAGAATCGAATCCCAGTTTTTGTATTAAGTTGGTGTCTCCTAAAATGCAATTTCCCATAATGCAGTATTTTCAAGGAACATATCTATCGCGTTGTAGGAGGTCTCCCTGTACTTTACTTTCTCATATGGATAAAGAATAAAAGTAAACTCCTAAGGTAAAGTTTTCTTGTAACAGACAAAAGAAAATTCAATAGGCTTATATATATATATATATATATATAACCCACAATTTATATGGTAGATTGGTTTTAAGAAAGTTTTGTGTAAATAGAGAGTAAAATTTATATAGAAAATAGGGAAATTGGTTCAAGGTTCCATAGTTCCAGTATAAAAGGTAGTTTCAGTTTATACTATTTTAATTTACAAGAAACTTTCTCAAAACCAATCTGCTACATATATTGAAGATTTATAAAGGGTCTGGCAGAAAAATAAGCAGTAATAAATAAAGAATTATTATTAGTAGATATTAACAAATAAAGGATTATTTTGTATAAATATAAATAAATAACGACTAACCCGTTACAAAGCTATACATCCACAAGAGCCGAATTATCGGGCTAGAGTTGGCTATAATAAATAAATAATTAATAAGACAATTATTAATTATTTAAAGTCTTATTAATTATTTTATTTATTATAGCCAACTCTAGCCCGATAATTCGGCTCTTGTGGATTATTTTGTATTTTATTAAATAAAGGATTATTTGATTCTTGACGTACAGCTTCTCTTATTACTATAAAGCCTAAAGAATAGCCCAGACGGGACTTCAAAAATGTTAGCATTCCTTGTAATTCTACCATTCCAGTTATCTGGATTTATGTAAGTTTGTTTTTTGTATTTCATCCTGGTGTGTGAAGACGATTAAGGATTATTTTGAATATTTATTAATAAATTTTCATGTAGAAGATCTCAGGCAATGTAGTTTACCAATTATGTTTTGAAGAAGACATCATGCAAATGACCCTCACTCATGGACACACACTTCATATCTTCAAAGTATGTAATGCAGAGAGCAGTGCAACATATTCTCAAGTATGTTATTCATTGCATGGCAAACTATTGCCTTACAAGTTTCAATATTCTGTGGATAATCTTCATATACCACATTCTTTATCCATAAAATATTGAAGCTCTTAAGACAAAAACTGTCATGCAATCAATAACATACTCAAGAATACATTGTGCCACACTATGCATGACATACTTTGAAGATGTGAATCATGTTTGTTCATGAATGAGTGTCACTTACATTATGTTATCTTCAAAACACAAATGGCAAAGTATGTTGTTTAAAATCTTGTACACGAAAATTTCTTAATAAATGTACAAAAGTTACTGTCTACTTATAATTTTCCATTTTTCTGCTAGACCCTGTGTATATACAGGTATACCTCAAGTTACGTCGTTCTCGATTATACGTCGTTTGTCAAAAAAGTATATGGAAAAATAAAAATCAAGTTTAAGTCATTTTATTCAACTTTATATCCATCCGCCATATTGAAATCGTAATATCACTAGAAAAGCGTTAAAAGCACATAAAATCATATTAAAATGTTAATATAATCATCATAAATCCTAGAGAACGAAACATGAAAACATCTGTGTTTCTGTGTTGTTGTTTTATTTAGCGGTCTTTAAGTACTCATTATTAGCGTTTTCCACGGTAGTTTCAATATCAACCATTTGGCGTCATCGTCAGCACCACTCGATATTAATAAATTTAACATAAATTAGTTTATTTTCTACTATCGCAAAATAATTTTAATAATTGTATTTGTTATTTAACCTTAAAAAATCATCTTATTTTAAAATGTCTTAGAGAAACCACATTCACAAATAAAGAGTCCACAATGTACTGTAAACATCACCAAATTGTAAACATGTACAGTACATTTACAAGTATGCACTGTACATATATATATGTATTCATAAATTTAGATTACTTTTTTCCCCTCTACTATTTTTTTCTGTACTATATTAAAAACTAAAATTTGTTTGTTTGTAAATACAAAATAGATTCTTATTAGCCATATATTATTCAAAAAGGCATTTATAAATAAAATACAGAACTGGGAATGGTAATTTGTGGTTTAGCCTAGTGACAAGTAAATTCGACTTACGTCGCCTCTCCTGGAACCAATTACTGACGTAAGGTGAGGTATACCTGTATACCATAGTATTGTAAATTCAATATTGATAAAACATATTACATGGCTAAAAAACATTAAGACCTTATACAAGAACAGCATTTAGGAGACAATGTGCTAACATAACAGTTATGTAATTCATCCAACAAATCTTTGAAACTCCAGTGAAATATGTTCAGAAATCAGCAAATGTTTTGTTGGATGAATTATATTTCCTCCAGTATTCAATAGGACGTTCATTTGTTATATAACAGTTATGATATTATAACTTTAAATTTATATAATTAAGTTAATTTTTTACCAGTTAAAAAAAATTTTTTTCAAATTATCTAGAAAATAAAAAAAAACAAGTAAAACGGCAAGGCCGTATTTGGGACAAGACTATGTCTCGGAGACTCACTACTAAGCGGAATCACTTCGACATTCATGGCGGGTCTCGTTCTCATTCTCCAATCATCTTTTGTATCGCTGTTTTTGAGCGTAATCATCCAAACTCCGCCAGTCACAGCCATGACCACGAGGTCTTCCACGATGCATTTTCATTGAAATTAACCTATCGACTGTTGAAATTTCTCTCGGTTGCATGACGCTCCAGGTTGAATTTTTGTCAATGCAAAAATTTCCCGTTTTTAAAAAGAATAATGGTGGCTATTGTATCGTTCACAATTATTTTTTCTATTTTGCACAAACGAAATATATATATATATATATATATTAATAAATGTAAAAAGAAAAAATAATTCTATTTCAAAAGTTAGTTTCAATATAAAATTATAAAGACGTGCCATCTAATTTCAAAAAGTTCCGATGATGAAACGAGACATCTCCAGTCAATCGATCAAGGTTAGCATGTGGCGACCAGAAATATGTGGGGAATAACACGGGACAGGTAAATAGTTTTTTTCAAAGATTCATTTGTCAAAATTCAATTTCACAATATTCGCATTTCCAACTTACCAACCAGCAACCCATGCGCAAATCTCGCACTGCTGCCTGTTTGTAGAGAGTGTCGCCATTTTGTATTTTATTGTGTTTCGGTTCTTGGTCCCCTGACTACCTACAAGTCTGGTTTTTTTATGCATGCATGATTTGGGCACACAATACTCTGTGCCAAATTTTATCTCCTGACATGTACTCCTTCATACCTCTAAGCTGATAATACAGCAGGACGTACAATTTTATAAACAAAACATAGTCTTGTCAATAACAACAAAGTAAAAACACTGCTTAGTATGACAGGATATGATATAAACACTTCAATCCAAAAGCCTTAAATTGTATCCCTGTAACTTGAATACAATTTAAGGCTTTGATTGCAAGTGTTTTAAAATACATGGGTTTGTCAACAAGAATACAGGCTGCACTAAGTTGAAAGATTCAAAAATTGCAAAGGTATTTTTGATGCTGCAAAGATCCTAAATTATCTGCACTTCTTTCCACTCGATTCACTGTTACAATAGAAGTAAACAAAATTACTTCAAACAAAGATATCATATTAGATTCCAATGTTAATCCATCTCTGTAATCCAAACAAACACTTTGGTAGACATATCTTACAGCAATTTTTGGTTAGCAAAATTATTTTTTATTTACAAATTGAACTACAAATGCATTTCGGGTTGGTATAATGTACTCCAACCCCTCCTCAGTGCTAGTTCAAATAAAACAAAGAAATCTAAATTAGAACACGACAACGATATACCATAGAAAGTACAGCAAAAATAAAAACACTTACTTTTCACTATTACGTAAATTACAAAATTATGCTTAAAATAGGAGGTGGAAGGGCAAACCTTCCTCATCCCTAACCTGTATCCAAAACCCAAATTGTAACCATCATATTAAGTTACAGCCAGTGGTGATATTCAGTGGGTTTGCACAGTTCGGCCAAACTCATTGTTAAAATTTTCAGTTTTCCGAACCTTGTTAAACACACGGAACATTTCTCAGTGGTTTTGTTTTTTTAAAAAATATATTAAAATATACGTATTATACTCTGTAACACTACTAAAACTAGAGCCTTATACCCCGTTCGCACCGAGCATTTCAATCTAGATTGTGAAGCAAGGTCGGGAAACTATGTCTTGGTGCAATCTCTCTCGACCGTTTCAATCTCGACCGAAACGAGGTTTAATCGCGATCGATTCAAGAGAGTTCTTGAAACTAGATCCAGTCATAAGAGAGATCCCAGAATTCCATGCACGCGAGAAAATATAAGATGGCTGTGGAACATGTGTCAGGCTATGGACAGCAAAATAAAAAGAATATCGTATTTCGAGAGATGATGACATCTGTCTATTATTAGCAGTGCGATTCAGAATAAAAAATTTCTCTGTCTAAAAAAAAAAAAGTCGACAGCACTAATATGCTATTGTTACCTGGTCTTTGCCCCCAGGGCGGCCCCTTATGTTCCAAATACACCACTGACTGTTAGATATATCGCAAGAAAAGATATTGTATTTATTTCTAGCCAAAACTTCCATTTCATTTGTTGGTGATTGTCAGGGAAAAATTTCTGCTAGCGAACCCTTTGTTAACTATTTCGAATAATCACCACTGGTTACAGCCAAATTAAATAAAACAACCAGCAAACCATAACTTACAAAAACAATTAAAATAGTTTCCATAGGTATATTACAATTGTTTTTGTAAGTTATGGTTTGCTGGTTGTTTTAT
>NW_027121303.1:0-4637 GCF_030686945.1 Centruroides vittatus
AGTAATGTTCAAAATAACCACTCAGTCGGTTTGACGGAAAACACAAATTTTTATATTTACAGTAAATGTACAAAATAATCCAAATTAGAGGTACAATTAAATATGCACAACACTAATTCCAACAACAACCGACTATTCCCGTACAAATTCGTCGAAAGAACTCCTTACGAACAAACAGACTTGTAATTAACAAAACCTCCGAGTCAGGAACAAGTTCGTACACAAACACGTAACTTCCCACGAGAGAGTTAGTTAGCACCTCGATAACGACGATCTCCCTTGATCCGATCCGATCCGATCACCTCCGATACGATCACACCATCCCAGCCGATCGCGATACGAACTTAAATAGTCGACGGCGTTCGAACCCTGCTCCAATCAAATTTGAATGTTCCCGCCACGGCCGCCAACGGTCACTTCCCGCCGGCCAATCGTCCGATGGTTGACGATTCGAAACTTAACGGTTCTTCCCACGGAAGTTCCTAACGGTCGTTTCCAACGACCGATCCTAACGACTTTTCCGTTATGACAGTTCGTTATAACAAACAGGTGGGAATCGCGCGTCTTGGCGATTCCATACCTTACACTTCCGCGGCCAAGGATCAAACTGAGCTTAGCCCAAGCCTGTTTGATCCAACAACACTCAGCAATTTTACACATGTCCGTTGGTGCGGACTGACCCTTACCTCCGGTACAACCGGGCAAACTCGCTATAACCCGCGCACAGAGATGCCTCGCGATGGTGTAGGACCCCTTGGATCCCCGAGACCTATCCGCGCGGGTCCCCCTACGAGGAGGTCGTCCCCGTCGCCTTCGGCGTGTCATCCGGTTTTGTTGGTCACCAGATGTCGCTCGGCCCTTCTCACGGAATTTGGGTTTCTTACCGCGAGCTCGGTGGTGACCGTTGTCCGTCGTTTTCCGGACCGGCGATATGCCTCCCTCCGGACTTAGCACGTGTGTGGGTGGTTCCGATTGGCCACTGGCCGCGCCCGCCGTGGCCCGAGACCTCCGGGTCTCTTTACCGCTGTGTTTTCTTTGAACCCGGTTGACGGTCGCCAAGATCAGGTTCGCCTGTTGCCCAATCAATTCGGCCAAGTCGTCCACGGAATGACACTCCTTCGTAGCATCCAGGGGCTTATCCCGTGTCGCATTCGGTAACCCTAGCAGCGGTTCGCTAGTTTCCCCGATCGCTCGTCTTTGGTCATCGGCGTGTTGCGCCAACTGCGTCGCGGGTTCCCGGCCGATATCTCCCAAGTCGATTATTTCCCCGACGCCACAATTTTGACCCTGAGGCGTCCCAGCTACCCCATTCTTTACTGCTCTGACTCCCGGCCTCCCTTCATCAGCGTCCTCGCCCTCCAGTTTCCTGTTCGCGGCGGGTCGTTCGCTTTGGCTATCCGATTCGCTACCGGAATATCTCCTCGCAATAGGAGTCGCGTCCCCTGCTTTATTTTGCTCAGACTGCACCCTCCGCTCACACTGGGCCGTGCGCTGCCACCCTAGTGTCTGGTCAAGCGGTCCTATGACCATCCCCCGGTTTTTGTCGTCGGGCGGCTCTCGTTTAATCGCCTCGCTCGCTTCCACGAACATCCCCGCTACCGCACTTAATATACTCTGCTCCTCAGCTAATTCCCTTTTTCTTGCCTCGGAATCCGCTTTCTCTCTCGCTTCTACCAGCGCTCGGAAGTCCCTTTCCGTTAAGAGAGCGTCTGTCGCTTTCCCTAACCTATTGGTGATCGCACGCGTCACCCGTGCCGATCCCGGCGTTTCTTCGCGTCCTTCCTCCCACAATCCAAGCGGTACTGACGCTAGGCCTGCCTCTACCTGGTGACCGAAGGCTCCAACGAGTTGGCTTTCCTCCTTCGTTCCCGTCACCGCTTTAGAGACCCATGACTCCCTTAACGCCGACGCTTCCGTTCCCGAAACGTCCTTAACTGGGGGACCATTTCTGCCGCTTACTGTCTCGGCTTCCTTCAGCGACCTCCCGACTTCGGGTTGGATATTATGAACTGCCTCCTCCCGTCTTGCCGCGACTCCACTGGGCTCCTTAATGTCCCGGTCTACCTGTGAGTTGCGCCTACTTTCTACTCTTAGCATGGGGACTTTGGCCACCCTGACCCTAGCGGTTCCCGTCCTCGATCCGGCTACGTACGTGGGCCTTCCTTCTCCCCGCATTGCCTTGACCCGATCCTTTGCTTCCCCGCTCCCCGGTGGGCAAGAGAGTTTGGATGCTCTCACATCCACCACCACGCGGTCCGCTGCCTTGGGTCGCATGCGTTTGGCCTCGTCGTCTACCCGCCTATCAGGACACCCTCTTTTCGGCCGGTCAGTTTCCCTTGGCCTATCCAATCCCCCCTGCGGCTTGTTTCCCGACAAGCTAATTCTATCCCCGAAGTCGCAGTTCCCCTCGACTTTAAGTCCTTCGGATCGTGTTTGCCGTTCCTGCCGCCTCGTATCGTCTAATTTCCCGGTGATCCCCAGCCGTAACTTAAGTCGTTCTAACTCTATCTCTGCTCTCCTCGCCTCGGACTCGATCTCTGCTCTTTTCACCTCGGACTCGATCTCTGCTCTTTTTGTCACTTCCGCCTCTGCCTTTTCTTTGCTCGCCGCCTCGATTTCCGCTCTTCTCGCCTCAATTTTCGCGAGCTCGATCCGCAACTTCAGTGCTTCGAGGTCGTCTCCTGACCCGCTTGTCCTGCGCGACGAACTCGGCTCGTCATCCTCCCAGTCCCTAGCCTCTAGCTGCCGCGATTTCGCGCGTCTAGGCATCTCTGTGAGCTAGCGAGAAACAAAAAATTTACCTGGGTCTAATTGCTGGTGATGTTCTGTCCGTCCGTCTGCTTCTCTGTCGTAGCTCAGTTCTTCCGATTTTTTTTGGAGTTTAATCCAGGATAATCCAACGTAATCCAAAGTATCCAAAATATCCTGTCGACTGCGCCAGTAATGTTCAAAATAACCTCTCAGTCGGTTTGACGGAAAACACAAATTTTTATATTTACAGTAAATGTACAAAATAATCCAAATTAGAGTTACAATTAAATATGCACAACACTAATTCCAACAACAACCGACTATTCCCGTACAAATTCGTCGAAAGAACTCCTTACGAACAAACAGACTTGTAATTAACAAAACCTCCGAGTCAGGAACAAGTTCGTACACAAACACGTAACTTCCCACGAGAGAGTTAGTTAGCACCTCGATAACGACGATCTCCCTTGATCCGATCCGATCCGATCACCTCCGATACGATCACACCATCCCAGCCGATCGCGATACGAACTTAAATAGTCGACGGCGTTCGAACCCTGCTCCAATCAAATTTGAATGTTCCCGCCACGGCCGCCAACGGTCACTTCCCGCCGGCCAATCGTCCGATGGTTGACGATTCGAAACTTAACGGTTCTTCCCACGGAAGTTCCTAACGGTCGTTTCCAACGACCGATCCTAACGACTTTTCCGTTATGACAGTTCGTTATAACAAACAGGTGGGAATCGCGCGTCTTGGCGATTCCATACCTTACATTAACAATCGCAATTTTTTGTTTTTTTATAAAACTCATCACTACCGTCAAAACTAAGCTTTTTACCATTTTATAATAATTAAATATATAAAAATATTTTTTAAATAAAATATTATAAGCAGGTAACGCCACACGCAGTTTTAAATGTTTCCAGGAAAGTTAAGCAACTCGTTGTTTGATTTTTTAGATAAGGAATGAAAGCAATGGAATTCTAAACATACCATTATCATTCTTTTATAAATGTCTAATTGGTTCATTTATGAAATATTAAAAAATATCCTAAATATAGTTAGTTGATGATCAGTTTTGTTTTAAAAATTATTTCTTACTTTAAGTAGCATTTCGCACAGAATTACATTTCGACTTCTCTCATTAGTAATAATTTATGTGCAACTTGTCCGAGTGGAAGAAATTTATGAACATTGGTAGTTGGTACACACAACAATTTAAACAAATTGCGATGGCAAACTTTTTCATTAAACTTATGCGGAGATTTTTTAAAGGATTATCTCCGCTAAGACTAATAACTTAAGTTTCGTCTTATGTAGTCTGTTTTAATCAAGGGACAAAGAGTAATTCCTTCAAAACACTTTAATCACACTTGGTATGGCAGCAATGCATTTCGGAATAGAAAAAAAATCACTCCCTCTTCAGGCTACAAACAAACAATGTGTACTGTTGACATTGATAATTAAAAACAAAAGTTTATGATATAAAACACTGATTCGAAACAATTTAAAATCTATTCTTTACAAAACGCAGTTAACATTTTCCCACAATCCAATAAGCGTTTTTCATAAATTCTTTCCCAAATTTTTCCGTATAAAAACTATAAAAAGATTAAGAAAACATATATATATATATATATATACATTTTCATTACATGTCTAATATCTAAATAGGGACTAGTTAGTTAAGCATACAAAAGTGCTCTTGGCAGATCGCTCTCGTCCTACAATGCCTTATACCGTATAACAAGTCACACTTTGTGATCACAATGTACAGAACGAAATCAGAGAGGAGTGAAGCGCCCGAAATTTATCGTAGCCCATACTTCCCGTAAGATACCAGAGAGTAATTGTGTGAATTTGGTCCAGATCGATCAAAGCGGTT
>NW_027121304.1:0-5390 GCF_030686945.1 Centruroides vittatus
CTTTATTTTCCAGTTTACAATTCTTGCAAGATTTATTTTACTACATTATTTAATAAAATGTTCTTTAAAACTCTTTATATAACATATTTTATTTATTATGATATTTTCTCCTTTTTCTTCTTCACAGGTTTTATTTTGATATAAAAGAATATAAATATAATAAACAATATCCCAGTTTTCGTTACAGTTTACGTGATAAGCAATTCTTATATTTTCAACTAAACTTTTCAAAAAACTTCTACTGTAAACTGGAAACTTTAATTAAACTATAAGAAACGAAAACTGTCTAATATGAAAAGAAATATAAGACAACGTAAAGCATAATTTTGAAGATATTACTTTTTTTCTTTTGGACGTATGCTTTGGAAAAGTTTCAATATTTTTCTTATTGTTTAAGTAGTTTCAGAAATGCTAATATTTACCATTAAAAGAAGTTTTCTATTTTAACATATTAAATTTTCGTACGAAAATAAAATATTGAAGTTTAATTCTATCATTTCTTCATTTATGAAGTTCAAACTTAAACGTTTATGATTATGGCCAGAAAAATAAAGAAATTTACTATAGTATTTTAATGTCTTCTGTTAATATCAAATAATTAAATTAATAATTTTTGTTGGGCTTGAAGTTTATGGTTATTTTAACGTTTATTTTGTAACCATTTGCTAAATATGCTTTCATTCTTAACATTTTAAATTAATTTATTGAAAAATAACGTTAAAGTTTTACTAAATATGCAATAAAAATTAAATTTTTGTAAAACTTAAACGAGAACTGTATTTAAATTTTTGAACTATATAGAAAATTTCTTATTATATTAAATATTATCATTTTCGGTGAATAAACATTAATAATATGTTTTTAAATTTAAAAAAAATAATAATTGAAAATAATGTACAGTACATGTATTTGTTTATGTTTATGAAAATGCTAAATGCATAACTTTTTCTCTTATTTTGGCAAATAATCTAATTAATGTTTTGATAAAATTTATTATAAAAATACCTTTTACTGATTATTAATATTAATCTTAATATATTAATATAATAATATAATTATAATTATATATTAAAAAAATAATTAATATGAATTGGTGATATTATTTATCATGGGGCACAGTTGAATCGTTGGATGATAATTAGGTTTATTCTTAGTCTTTAATAAATTATATTAAATAAAAGTTTAAAATATTTCTCTAATTAGCATAAGAAAATTTAATTAAAATGATCACTAAAATTTTTGTATTATAACAATGATTTTTGCAATTGAAACCTTATTCAAAAATTATATTTAAGATTTTATCGCAATATATATCCTAAAATTTATGTACGTAATCTTATATTAGCTATTTAAAATTAGTTTATATATAAATTTTTAATATATTACAGTGTAGTTAATTAAATAACGATAGATAAATAAAGATATTTTATGCAAAATTGGAAATATTTTAAACTATAATAAAGCTTTACACACGGTAATAATTTTATTATTAAATAATAGTAAACTTTATTGTACTTATTTTGTACAAGAGGAACTTAAGATGTACTATACATGTTAGTTCAGTTGTTTACTTTAACAAAGAAATAAAAAATTTTACAAACTCCCGTATAACTAATATCTGGAGACTCCAAATAGTTTACAATACTTCCATAATTGCCAAGTATCTGCTGGCAGATAGGCTCTAAAACTCTACAAGATACAAAAAATGTGCTACCATTCTAACACAATTTGGAATATTACCACAAAAGATGCATGATTTATTAATATTTAAATTAAAATATTTACGAAGAAATAATAAGCCATATTTTAATTGTAAAATTAATTATTAAACGTGGTAATTCGCTTTGTGTAAAAGATACAATGATGGAGATAAGGCTAAAGAAAGATCACAGCTTAACGAGGTATTAACCTATCTTGTTGTAATTCTTTTTTAATTAATAAATTAAAAAGCATATTTTTTATAATTTATCATCGAAACAAATTATAATAAAAATTTTTTTGTAAATGTTATAACTTTATCCTATATAGTTTATGATGATAGAGGCTTGAAAAAGGTGAGATGAAGCCCTAGATAATCACAAAGAAGCCGGCAGTTTTCTTTAAACCGTAAAAATACACGAATAAAATTAATAAAACAATTTAGAACAGATATTTTTTTACTATTATAACAAAAATGATTAACTTATTGTATGATTATTTATTATTTTATTGTGTAATTGTTAAATGATAAACTTTCGTATTGTTTTTACGTAAAAACAATACAAAAGACTAAGTTTATAGCCCCCTCGGGTCTACAAACTTAGTCTTGGGTCTTGGCCAAATCACACTGTTAGTCTTCCTATATCAAAACCTGTTCATCGTCATCGTTATAATTATTTTTAGGTTTTTCTTTGAAAAACATGAAAAACTTTTTTCTTATCTCAAAATTGTTGGGAAATGCTTGAAAAATAGTCTGAAATGAAAGAAATATTTTTTGAGGAAAAAAAAAAAAACTCTAGGAATTACTATAAATCGTATATAATCACAATATCACGTAATAAAATATATTTTTCTGTAAACAAAGTAAGATTATTATTTTGTTTTCAAACTGAAAAAAAAATTATAAATATATTGATGCTGAATTAAAGCATTTGATAAATATAAAAATGAAACAATTCCGAATTGAAAAAATTGATTGAACAGGTGTGCACAAAATATCGATCACATTTTCTAGATACGTTTCTCTAGGAAAAAGATATTTTTGGAAACAATTCACAAGCGAATACATACAGTGTCAACAAGAACACGCATCACGTCTGCTTACAAATTTAATATGAAGTTCTCGATATCCTATGTAACGACCAGAATATAAATCTAAGAATTCTAAAAAAATAGCCAAAATTTTCTCTGTTGTGTAGATTGCATTAATATTGTTGGCGAAAATTTACCTTACGATGATATTAATTGCATATAACATCATTGTAAAAGCTTAATACCTCGAAGAGATTTCAGGTAATCGATTTGGTGAGAAGGTTTTCCAAAATTTATTCACGTTTCCACTTGAAATGTTTAGCTAATCAAATTATTTACATTTTATTCTTGAATTTATAACATTTCACACACTATTACTTTTACATAAACCTACTAATTAAATTTATCAGTAATAATTTATACTCTACCATTAGACCTCTCAAACCATATCTATTTATTTCTCTCTAAAATATATAACAGAAATACACAATAAAATAAACTCAGAATAATTGAAGAAATACAAATAAGCCATTTTATTATTTATGAAAAAAAAAACATTTATCTATTGTTATCTTCTAAGAAAATTAATGTGTTTTTGTAATTGTCATAAGAATGAATCAACATAATTGAGCAAACAATGATTTGAAATTAAACGAAAAACGAAATTTAATATTTAAAAACGGTAAATTTCACTCATGACAGAAATAGTTACGCGCTAGATATAATTCCCTGATTACTGAAAAACTTTGCATACAACTACCGTATATCTCACACAGTTACAATTGTAATTCGATTGTATACCAAGTAATACTACCAGAGTACCTTAAAATTTTTAATCCAATATCTTATGTAAAAAGGCTTGCAGGAGCTCCCTGTGTTTAGAATTTTTAGTCTACCTGTTGTTTTGAGGCCTTTGAACGCATGGCTAAGGTGTTATCCCATACGTGAGTGTACATATATATACGGCTACAAAAATCTCGGGCCTCAGACAGACTACCAGCAGATATGATCGCATGATCGTGACACAAGCACGAATAGCTGTCTTAGACTACCATCCAGAGTCAGAAGGAAGCCTCGCTACAGAACCTTTTCTCACCCCTGACCAGCAAAAGTAAATTTGCATGCACAGTGACTACTACGCGTTCTACCATTAGCACCTCAACAGGGTCAGCTTTGTTTACAATAGTACCGTGACAAAGTTGCTTTGAGGCTGTTACAGGCTGACAGCGCCTTTAACTGCGAATCCGGTTCTGTTAGAAAATATCGTGTTAGAGTCTGATGATCATTGATGAACGTGAATCGTTTGTGTTTACTGTTGAGCAGTACACTGCCCCACTTCCGTTATACTGGTCTAGGAATCCATTTCGTATGACTGTCGGTCACCCTTAGAAGTGATGCCTCAGACATTGATAGCACAGCGGTAGATTCAGGAAATCCTATGCCCTCATGTGCTCCATTATCTTTTTACGGCAGGGCTTCAAGCAGCCATTTTCCGTCAAGATAAGGTTGCACACAGTAGGATTTTTCAGAAATGGCTCTGTTACCTTATCACATTTCTTTCGCTTGCCCAGCCTCCAGATTTGTCGCACATCGAGCATTCGTGGGACCAGACAGAAGCTAGGTTTGTCCATCTACAAGTGTAAGGGATATAGAAAGACAGTAGTTTCAATATTTGACAGCAAATCTGTCGCAGGATAGAATACAGTTCATGTATGCCTGTATGCCTGCATGCCCGATCGTAACGCCGAATGTATTGAGTCTAGAGGTGATCCTACAAGGTTCTAAAAATTACTTTAAATTGTACCCTTTTGCACAGGAAATTGCCCGTTTCCTATGATAATGTAACCACTTATTTCATCGTCATTAAGTACACTATAATAATGTTTCATTCGGTTCCAACGTTGCCATTTGATACGTAACATTTTTATTTATGAGAGTATTTTTATAAAGAAAAGATATCTAATTATATTTTATTTGAATTTATTTTAAAATTTTACGTTAATCCTTAATAATAAGAAAAAAAATCTTTCTGGGATTTGGATGATATATCTGTAAGACCATAATAATAGTTTCTTGCTTTTCAATTTATTTTTGGAAATCATATATAGTTTCGTTTTTTTTTGTTTTGACCTATATATATAGCCTATATTTCGTTTCTTTTCTTCGTTTTTCTAAAAGCTTCAGAAATATATTGATTTTCTTGTTTTATTTTTTAAAATAATTTTAATTATTGAGTTATTATACATTAAACGTAAAGATATCGTATCTTTATGTTTAATTATACAGTAATTATCAAATAAAAAAGTATCATTCTATTAACGTGATATTTTTTATTTGAGGATATTTAGTTACAGATTTATAATAAAATCATTTTTTCTTTCATTTTAAAGTTTCTGAATATATAAATAAAATATTTTTGTTTTATTTTTAAATTTAGATCTGTGTTATAATGACATTCTTGAACTTTTGCTTGAAGAATCATGTGTAATTTTAAAAACTGCAAAGTAGTTTTTCTTTCTCTTGGCTACACTTATTAAAATTTATTATAAAGATATGTCATTAAGAATTTTATTATTTTACTTTAATTTCAAATAGTTTTAGAAATAGAAAATTTATAAATGAATGTTTCTCATTCGATAATATGGAATTATTTATCTACA
>NW_027121306.1:0-3886 GCF_030686945.1 Centruroides vittatus
ATTTAACGCACAATATTTTCCGATATATTATGTTTATCTCTGTTTTCCAGAAGCTAAATTTTTAAAAGTATACCTATGCTAATATATAATTATATATGAATAATTGTGATTTACTGACATTTTTTTTCTCTTTTCTCTTGTATGTGGCTTGAGTTAGTTCAAAAGTTTTGAAATGCGGCCCTTACATAGAAAAGGGTTGCCCATCCCTGCTTTAAAGGATGTTATTCACAAAGAAATTGCTGCTGTTCCTCCTGAAATAACCTGTTGGGTTATTGTGGAATTCAGAAATCAGATGCAGGCATGCATCTGATTTCTGATTTCTGAACAATGACTGCCATTTGAAAGATGTTCTTTTCAAAAACAGCTGAAAAAAACTCTATTGTGTGTTCTTTGATATGATGAAATAAAATTCAGAGTATCTTGAACAAATTTTTTGTTATTGATCTTTGAAATGTGGTAGGGGTTTTTTTTTTGCACACCGTGTATTTAAAAACAGGTTTGGAAAAAAAATTAATACATTATTTTTTAATAATTTTTTCAATATTTTTAATTATAATATATATATGTATTATAACTATATAACAATTATAATAAAAATATATTTTCATTATAATTTATTTAATTAAAAAATGTAAAGAGTCGATTCCAAACCATTTTATTTTTGTTTAGGGATTACTTTTAGTTCATTATTCTATTTTTATAAAATTTATTAAGTTTATTGTAATTTGATTTAATTATATTCAGAAATTTTATACATACAGTAGAATTTGTTTACTGTAGTTAAAGCTCACCTACACCAACTGACTAACACTAAACATCATAAGTAAATAAGACTATAATGATTGAGAATTTTGGTTTAATTGACTCTTGCATTATAAGTATTAAAATAACTAAACAAAATTTATAAATTAAAGAAAGATTTATAAAAAGCTTAAATCAACACCTTAATGTTCGCTGAGAGATTTATTAATGTAACTAACGTTTTCGATCTAATCGATAGATCATCTTCAGGTTAAACAGAATGTTTCTTAAATGGAACATCAATTTCAAAATTTGAAAATATAACCAGTAACATCAATAAAAATTTAAATATATAACCAGTAACATCAATAAAAAAGTAAAACATTGTAAAAGATACAACAAGTGTAATATAAAAACGTTATACTCGTATCCAATTATAATATTATCTATCCTAACCAGTAATAATTCACCATTAAAATATACTAGAGCTCACGTGCCTCTTATAAGTTTTTAACGGCATATTTCCAAGCCGAAGGAAGACCTTCCGCGTCCCTTGCGTTAATACATTTATCTTTTAACTTGCTTCTGTAAATTTCTAACCTTTCAGCTGTTCTTGCCAAAGTTGGGGAATGTACCTGTTTTATGATTTTCGCCTCATTCCATCGTACCAAGGATCCCTCTGCTTGCCCCATCTGGGCTAGTACTGTTGTATTGGAACCTTTTCTAATATCATACTTATGTTCCTTGATCCTTATTCCTAAGTTTCTAGTGGTAACCCCTACATACTCTTTATTAATACCTATTAGCTGGTTCTCGTAGGGAATCCTATACACACCCGCCTTATCTTCTTTTTTAACTAACCCTTTATCGTTCCTAAGTATTTTATACAAATTCGGAGCTCTTTTTAAGATCACCCTTGTATCCTTGATGCTTGCTATTTCTTTCATAATCCCTCCTAGATACTTATTATATGTAAATTTAGTGTACCTGTAAGGCCCGTGCTTAGTGCCTTTATCATAACTGGCTTCAAATTTTCTAATAATTCCCTCGATGACTTTCCTCTTATAACCTAATGTTCCTGCTATCTGTATAATTCTTTCTATCTCTGTATCCCGGTCTATCACATTCTCACAGTATATAAAGGCCCTTCTAATCAATGCTCTAAATGCCGCTAACTTATATTTATAAGGGTCATTAGAGCTTGCAGGAATATATAGTGGGCTATGCGTTGGTTTAATGAATACGCCAGTGGATATATGCCCTTTGCTAAATATAACATTAATGTCTAAGAAATGTACCATCCTGGAGCTTTTTTGCTCTAGCTTAAGGTGAAGGCCCTCTTGGTTCTCGTTAATTCTATCTACAAAGTTAGCAATTACTCGATTGTTCTTCCATAATATGAAAATGTCATCTACATATCTCTTGTAGTATGCTATATCCCTTTTGAAGTCTCGCAAAACTTTTTCTTCTACTTTACTAACCACCAGTTCGCAAAGGAACCCTGAAATTGGGCTTCCCATCGGTACTCCCCTTTTTTGCTTAAATACTTGGTCTTCGCTTACGAAGAAGGATTCGCAACATACTAGGTTAGCCATTTCTATAACCTCATTTCTGTGTTGTGTTAAAGTCGTGTTTTCTCTGAACAAGAACTCCAAAAGTGCTTCTACACAGGACTCAATCTTAATAGACGGGTACAAACTTTCATAATCTAACACAGTTCCCACTTCTTCATCCTTCAAGGCGATGTTTTGTAGCTCTTTAACTACCAAAACAGGATCCTTTACCACTAAATTATTATTTTCCATCCTTGAGGAGACATATTCTTGCAATCTTTTTTCCAGGATAAATGTAGGTGCTTTTCGTTTTTCCACAATAGGCCTTATTTCCTTTCCCTCTTTATGAGTCTTAGCGAAGGCAAAGAGCCTAGGGAGCCCTGGTCTAGGGTTCCGGCATTTTCGGACAAACGGTAAGATCCTCGCTAGTTTGGTTTCCTCCAGTTTTTTAACCCTTCTATCAATAGCTTGAACTATTTTACTGTCGACCTTGATACATTCCGTTTTTCTGATATTCTTCTAAGGCTCTATCATATGTTTGTTTTCTCATTATAACCATTTGTTTGCTTTTATCTGCTCTTGCTGCAATCAAATTATTCTCTTTTAACCATCCCTTAGTATATCTGATGTCCTTGCTATAGCTTCCCCTTTTCCATTTATGTTGGTTTTTTAACACAGTCTTCCAACGAAAATAGTCCTTCTCCACCGGATCCAAACCACTAATTCCTCTTTCGATCTCCTGGTAAGACGTTTCCCATATCCCCGCACTCTCCGGGACGAAGTTCGATCCTTTGTTCAGCAGCTCTTTTACCCTATTGGGTACTTCAATTTGGTCCCATACTACGTATGTTGTAACGTTCTTCCTCTTATTTTTTGGAACCTGCTTATAGATAATTCACTTCATTCTCTTAATATAGCGTTTCTTTAAGTTCTTGCAAACCTTATCAGTAAACCGTGCAACTCCTATGTTCATGTCCATAAGCTTACCAGGTTTTTCATTAAAAACTTTGTTTTCCAAATCAATGAGGCGTCTCAGGACCCCATACCGAAGGCACGTGAGCTCTAGTATATTTTAATGGTGAATTATTACTGGTTAGGATAGATAATATTATAATTGGATAAGAGTATAACGTTTTTATATTACACTTGTTGTATCTTTTACAATGTTTTACTTTTTTATTGATGTTACTGGTTATATATTTAAATTTTTATTGATGTTACTGG
The DNA here is from genome assembly GCF_030686945.1 of Centruroides vittatus. NCBI lineage: Eukaryota > Metazoa > Arthropoda > Arachnida > Scorpiones > Buthidae > Centruroides > Centruroides vittatus. The sequence continues at coordinate 3,519 of NW_027121306.1, forward strand.
TTATATTTTCAAATTTTGAAATTGATGTTCCATTTAAGAAACATTCTGTTTAACCTGAAGATGATCTATCGATTAGATCGAAAACGATTAGGTACATTAATAAATCTCTCAGCGAACATTAAGGTGTTGATTTAAGCTTTTTATTTATTTAATTCTGCTGGGTATGAGTGTGGTTTAGAAAGATTTATAATTTATAATTATTACAGATTGAGAATTCTTTATCTGATATGCTTCAAACCAGAAGTGTTTTGGATTTTGGAATATTTTTATATTTGCAACTAAAAAATAGGATAACTTTGAGATGTGACCTAAACCTAAATACTATATTCATTTACATTTCATAATAGGGGTATACATAAACCTCATGT
>NW_027121307.1:0-1060 GCF_030686945.1 Centruroides vittatus
TAATATATAATTTTGTTAGTGATTTATGTTCATTGTATCTAAGTGTTTTGTTGTTTGGGAGATGGTTTTGCTCCCTGCATCAAGGAGTGTATTCAGTATGCGTAATAATAAAAATATATAATATAATATATAATATAATAATAAATCTCCAAGAAATAAAGTTCTGACAGGAGTAAAACCTTTTCCTTCTGTAGAGAATTAATACAACTTTTGTCACATGATCTTTAAGAAACTGTTTAGCTTATGAAATAAAATAATTGTTTTGATTCTTTTGCATTGTCACTCGGCAGCTTAAAATTGATTGTTTATCGAGTCATAACTCCTATTCACAAATTCCATCGCCAATGTTCTACATGCTAAATACAATAAACGCTTATATATTCGAAATACTTACATTTTTTTTCCAAACGTTTTACGCTTTTCAACACTCGGCTAAAGATTGTCCACAAAGCACAGAATATTACTAAAAGGACAGCATTCGTTAGAAATAGGTAAGGACAGAGTATAACTTGAAGAACACACATGCCGACAACAAGAAAACACCTGTCTAAAATTAAAAAATATAAATTGCAAATAAATAATAAATAATTCGAGATGTTAAAATTTAGATTTTATAAGTAAAGTAATTCTAACATTGCATTTGAATTGGCATCTCTTTGTTAAGTAATGCATGAAGATGTCTCATAGGTCTGGAACTATAGTTATTATGTACAGTACATATCTGTTTTTTATCAGTGGCATGGAGATTATTAAGAAAATAACTTCTTAGTCTACATTCTCTTGACGTACCCTATTAAAACGCAATAAAAAACGCATCTAAAATAGTATAATAAAAGCTAAGTTCTTCACAGTATGCCTTAATCCCGTCACTTTTCCCGCTGGGGAATATCGAAAAATCCCTTTTTAGTGTATATTCTGTTGACGTAACCTATTAAAACGCAATTAAAATGCAAAAAACCGCATGTAAAATAGTATAATAGAAGCCGAGTTCTTCACGGTAAGCCTTAAACCCGTCCATCTCCCCCCACTGGGGGGAATTTCGACATGTATATTATATAAA
>NW_027121308.1:0-1701 GCF_030686945.1 Centruroides vittatus
AAATTTTTTCCTTAGAGTCGTGACGTCGACGCCGTTGAGAATTTTTCCCCGTTCGGTTTCAACCCTGAGTTCGACGTTGCCGAGTATCCTGTAACCTCGAAACGGCGACGGTCGTGTGTAAATTTGCGACGGTAGAGGAAGCCTTTTCGTGACGTCGTGCGAGAGTAATATCGGCGGGAAATTCGTAGTTGTGTTACGAACGAATATGCAAATGCTCGATCTGTGACGTGATTTCTGTTCATTTCAATGCAATTTTATGCAAATCGACTAGTTTCCAGTTGGAATCGTTTACTGCAGTGTTGCGACGAATTGCGTATTTGAATAATTGCTGTGTTTTCTTTCCTGGTTACGATGTTTCATTTTTTTTCCTCACCACCTCCCCGCGTTTTGTTTATTGCCAATTATTCGATAATGAGTAGTTTTGCCGATTTGAATTTCAACGACGAATTTCGGTCGAGTTGCGCCACCCGTGATTTCGACAAGTTAATGGAAGACGACATTTTGGAGCTAGGTTTGCCTCCCCGTATCGATAACGCATTGAAATTTCCGAAATTTGTTGTAAAATTAGGCATACAGCCGACCGAGTCCGTTTGCATTCCGTGCGATTCTAAATGCAAATTATATCATCGGAGTAATAGAGAAAGCTGTTTCTTGCGATGTAGTACATGCGGAACGAAGACTTCTGCCTTTGAAGGAACATTTAAAAGTAAATTTGGCCACATTTCTTGGGGTTGCATTCTGTCGTTTATATGGCCAAGTAGTAATAAATCGAACACAGGGAAACGCCAATCGAGCAATAAAAAAGCAGCCGAATCGAAAAGAACAGGGAAGAAAAGAGCCGCACCAGGAGAAAAGGAAAGTATCCAAGCTGGCAAAACCGAAAAAAGAATGGATCAGAAAGGAAAAAAAAGTAGAGAAGAAGTAGGCAACCACCATCGAAAAGTAAGTAAAAAATTTTTTTTTTTTTTGGTTATTTCGGTTAACCGTAATAATAATAATAATAATATAATAATAATAATAATAATAATAATAATAATAATCTCCAAGAAATAAAGTTCTGACAGGAGTAAAACCTTTTCCTTCTGTAGAGAATTAATACAACTTTTGTCACATGATCTTTAAGAAACTGTTTAGCTTATGAAATAAAATAATTGTTTTGATTCTTTTGCATTGTCACTCGGCAGCTTAAAATTGATTGTTTATCGAGTCATAACTCCTATTCACAAATTCCATCGCCAATGTTCTACATGCTAAATACAATAAACGCTTATATATTCGAAATACTTACATTTTTTTTCCAAACGTTTTACGCTTTTCAACACTCGGCTAAAGATTGTCCACAAAGCACAGAATATTACTAAAAGGACAGCATTCGTTAGAAATAGGTAAGGACAGAGTATAACTTGAAGAACACACATGCCGACAACAAGAAAACACCTGTCTAAAATTAAAAAATATAAATTGCAAATAAATAATAAATAATTCGAGATGTTAAAATTTAGATTTTATAAGTAAAGTAATTCTAACATTGCATTTGAATTGGCATCTCTTTGTTAAGTAATGCATGAAGATGTCTCATAGGTCTGGAACTATAGTTATTATGTACAGTACATATCTGTTTTTTATCAGTGGCATGGAGATTATTAAGAAAATAATAATAATAATAATTTATATCATTTTTATGGTAAAGACTCGCCATTA
>NW_027121309.1:0-5546 GCF_030686945.1 Centruroides vittatus
GCGGCGGGGGAAATTTTTCCCTACGTTGGAGACTGCGACGGGGGAAAAAATTTTCCCTCGATTCAAGATGGCTGCGTTTCCGGCCGCCATCTTGAATTTCTCTGCACACTCCGCGGATATTAACCGAAATAAACAATAAAAAAAAAATTTTTTTTATTGTTTATTTCGGTTAATATCCGCGGAATAATTATAATTAAATTAATCCGCGTTAATAATCCAGTTAATATCCGCGGAATAATTATAATTAAATTAAATAAATAATTTTAATAATTTGGAAACTGGAGGAAAAGAAATCGGCCCGAAGCGGGACTCGAACCCGCAACTTCTGCTATCCGTGCAGACACGTTACCAGTTACGCTACCCAGACTAAGAGATGGCGCCTAACGCCAAGCTCTAGTGCCAAATTGTCTTATTAATTATTTATTTATTATAGCCAACTCTAGCCCGATAATTCGGCTCTTGTGGATGTATAGCTTTGTAACGGGTTAGTCGTTATTTATTTATAAAGAATCGCAATGAATGCAAACGGACTCGGTCGGCTGTATGCCTAATTTTACAGCAAATTTCAATGCGTTATCGATACTGGGAGGCAAACCTGGTTCCAAAAAGTCGTCTTCAATTAACATGGAGAAATCACGGGTGGCGCATTTCGATCAAAATTCGTCGTTGCAACTCAAATCTGCAAAACTACTCATTATCGAACAATTGCAAATAAACTATACGTTTACCAATAATAAATTGTGCGAGAATGAAATATCGTAACGAAATAAAACAGCAATTATTCCAATACGCAATTCGTCGCAACACTACAGCAAACGATTCCAACTGGAAATAGTCGATTTGCATAAAATTGCCCGGAAAGGAACAGAATCACGTCGTAGATCATGCATTTGCATATTCATTCGTAACACCCCTACGTATTTCCCGCCGATTTTACTCTCGCACGACGCTACGAAAAAGCTCACACTACCGTCCGTTTCGAGGTTACAGGAAACTCGGCCACGTCGAACACAGGGTCAAAACCGAACGGGGAAAAATTCTCAACGGCGTCGACGTCACGACTCTAGGGAAAATTTTTTCCCCGTAGTAGTCTCCGAAGTAGGGAAAAAAATCCCACCGCCGCCATTTTGGATCCTAAGGTAACATTAACCATTAATTTAAAATTTTAAATATTTAAAAAAATATTTCAGTTGTACAGTTTAAAATTAATTATAAAAATAGATAACCGGTGAAATCCTCGTATTTTTAAAATTGAAATTTTCGTTTTCTTTCAGAAAACCACTTAAAGTTCTTCCGCTTGTAGCCTATGTTATTGTGCCCGTGTAAGTTTGCCAACTGGGTGTATTAATCAGGACACTCAGACGGTCGGATGACCGCGTAGTCAAGGTGGCAGCCTACCGCTCTGAGGGCCTGGGTTCGAATTCTGACGGATCGAAGAATCCCCCGTAATTTTTCTAGGCGGTGGTCCGTTCGGATATGTCGGGTCCCGTCCTTCACTTTCCGACCGCTTCATTATAGGCCTAGCAGAACCCATAAGGGGCTTGGCATAAAAGAGGCCCTCTTAGTGCCAACAAGGCAGAAAAATTTTTTTAAAAAAATCAGAACAGTCGAGAGGTCACGACTGTCGTGTATAAGCGTAAAAGACCCTCTGAGACAGGCTTTCCATCGTTAATATTAAATTCACAAAAATAACACCTTCTACTTATAGCTGAGATCATTTTTATTGAGAAAAACTAACGTTTTCGGCTTACTCAATAAGCCATCCTCAGGTTACAACTTTCGAAAAAAGGAACATTAACGTTCCATTAATAGAATACAATTGTTTGAAAAAATTCAAAACACTAGTAACGGACAAGAAGGAAGAACATGGTAATATAAATAAATAAATATACAAAAATACATAAAAACAAAAGAAAAAACATGGTAATATAAATAAATAAGTATACAAAAATAAATAAAAACAAAAAAAAAACATGTAATAAAAATAAATATACAATAAAATCGTTATAGTGGAATAAGAAGTAAAAGATGAAAAATAAAAATGAAAATAAAAATGATTCCACTGGTGATACTTTTAAAAAGAATGGCAGAATATCGAGAATGATGCCAAAACAAGCTAAGACAAGCCTACGAGTTCGTGATACATTTCTTAACTACGAATTTCCAAGCTGTTGGTAGGATGTCAGCGTCCCTCGCATTTATGCATGCCTCTTCCAACTTGCTTTTATAGATTTCAATTTTTTCTGCGGTACTTGCTAACGTTGGAGAGCTCAATGGTTTTACAATATCCGCTTCCTCCCATTTAATTACCGAGCCTTGGGTCTGCGCGTATTGCGAAAGTACTGTTGCGTTGGATCCTTTCCTGACGTCATACTTGTGCTCTTTAAGTCTTTTCCCTAAACTCCTTGTTGTGACTCCTATGTAATTTTTTTCGATACCTAGTTCAGCGTTCTCGTACGGGATTTTGTATACTCCTGCTCTGTCTTCCTTCCTAAAGCGATCTTTATCATTCCTTAAGATTGTGTATAGGTTCGGAGCTCTTTTTAGAACCATTCTGGTCTCCTTACGGTTTGCAATTTCTTTCATAATGCCTTTTGAATTCTTGTTGTAAGTAAACTTCGTGATTTTACTGGGAACGTATTTTGAACCTCTTGTTGTGCCCATCTTATACTTTTTAACTAATCCTGCTATTGTGCCTTTCTTATATCCTAGGGATTCGGCCACTTCCGTGATTCTGTCTATTTCCTTATTTCTATTAATAACGTTGTCACAATGGGTATAGGCCCTTCTGATAAGAGCTCGGAATGCTGCCAGCTTGTAATGGTACGGGTCGTTAGAATGCGATGGAATATAAAGTGGGCTGTGTGTTGGTTTTACGTACACGTTGGTGGAAAAATGCCCTTCTTTGAACACAATATTAATGTCTAGAAAATGGATAGCAAGGGAACTCTTTTGTTCCATTTTCAATTTTAGGCCATCATTGTTGTTGTTTACTCTTTCTACGAATTTGCCTATCATACTATTATTCCTCCATACAATAAGAACATCGTCCACGTATCTCTTGAAATATAATACATCCTTTTTAAAATCATACAGGACTTTTTTCTCCATTTTTCTAATGACCAACTCGCACAATATTCCTGAGACCGGACTTCCCATTGGTACTCCCCGTTTTTGCCTGTACGCTTGGCCGTTGAAACTAAAGCAGGATTCATAACATATTAAATTGACCATTTCTGATATCTCTTCGTTGTAACGTGCTAATTCCGGGTTTACATCGAACAAGAACTCTAAAAGGGCTTCCTTGCAAGACTCGATTTTTACGGAAGGATACATGTTTTCATAATCAAAAACCGTTGCAACTTCCTTTTCCATTAATGATAAGTTTTGTATTTCCTCAACCACATTTGCAGGATCTTGTGCTACTAATGCGCTGTTATCGAGCTGAGAGGATATATATCTGTGTAACCGCTTTTCTAAGATGAAAGTCGGTACCTTGCGATTTTCTACTATTGGCCTTATTTCCTTCCCTTCTTATGAAAAGACAAACGTACAACAAAGCGTTGGAGGATTACATAACAAAAACAGAATGTGATAAGGTCGAACACAAAATCATCGAGAGCATTGATAGGAGAGTCAAAAGGCTAGTGGGAACAAAACTTAACACTATTTTACCCTTTCTCAAGAAGTGCAATAACGCAAGACCAGGGATGCCAAGATTGTTTGCTTTCGCCAAGACTCACAAAGAAGGGAAGGAAATAAGGCCAATAGTAGAAAATCGCAAGGTACCGACTTTCATCTTAGAAAAGCGGTTACACAGATATATATCCTCTCGGCTCGATAACAGCGCATTAGTAGCACAAGATCCTGCAAATGTGGTTGAGGAAATACAAAACTTATCATTAATGGAAGAGGAAGTTGCAACGGTTTTTGATTATGAAAACATGTATCCTTCCGTAAAAATCGAGTCTTGCAAGGAAGCCCTTTTAGAGTTCTTGTTCGATGTAAACCCGGAATTAGCACGTTACAACGAAGAGATATCAGAAATGGTCAATTTAATATGTTATGAATCCTGCTTTAGTTTCAACGGCCAAGCGTACAGGCAAAAACGGGTAGTACCAATGGGAAGTCTGGTCTCAGGAATATTGTGCGAGTTGGTCATTAGAAAAATGGAGAAAAAAGTCCTGTATGATTTTAAAAAGGATGTATTATATTTCAAGAGATACGTGGACGATGTTCTTATTGTATGGAGGAATAATAGTATGATAGGCAAATTCGTAGAAAGAGTAAACAACAACAATGATGGCCTAAAATTGAAAATGGAACAAAAGAGTTCCCTTGCTATCCATTTTCTAGACATTAATATTGTGTTCAAAGAAGGGCATTTTTCCACCAACGTGTACGTAAAACCAACACACAGCCCACTTTATATTCCATCGCATTCTAACGACCCGTACCATTACAAGCTGGCAGCATTCCGAGCTCTTATCAGAAGGGCCTATACCTATTGTGACAACGTTATTAATAGAAATAAGGAAATAGACAGAATCACGCAAGTGGCCGAATCCCTAGGATATAAGAAAGGCACAATAGCAGGATTAGTTAAAAAGTATGAGATGGGCACAACAAGAGGTTCAAAATACGTTCCCAGTAAAATCACAAAGTTTACTTACAACAAGAATTCAAAAGGCATTATGAAAGAAATTGCAAACCGCAAGGAGACCAGAATGGTTCTAAAAAGAGCTCCGAACCTATACACAATCTTAAGGAATGATAAAGATCGCTTTAGGAAGGAAGACAGAGCAGGAGTATACAAAATCCCGTACGAGAACGCTGAACTAGGTATCGAAAAAAATTACATAGGAGTCACAACAAGAAGTTTAGGGAAAAGACTTAAAGAGCACAAGTATGACGTCAGGAAAGGATCCAACGCAACAGTACTTTCGCAATACGCGCAGACCCAAGGCTCGGTAATTAAATGGGAGGAAGCGGATATTGTAAAACCCTTGAGCTCTCCAACGTTAGCAAGTACCGCAGAAAAAATTGAAATCTATAAAAGCAAGTTGGAAGAGGCATGCATAAATGCGAGGGACGCTGACAGCCTACCAACAGCTTGGAAATTCGTAGTTAAGAAATGTATCACGAACTCGTAGGCTTGTCTTAGCTTGTTTTGGCATCATTCCTCGATAATCTGCCATTCTCTTTTTAAAAGTATCACCAGTGGAATCATTTTTATTTTCATTTTTTATTTTTCATCTTTTACTTCTTATTCCCACTATAACGATTTATTGTTATTTATATTACCATGTTTTCTTTTTTTTTATTATTTTTGTATATTTATTTATTTATATTACCATGTTCTTCCTTTTTGTCCGTTACTAATGTTTTGAATTTTTTCAAACAATTGTATTCTTTTAATGGAACGATAGTGTTCCTTTTTTTCGAAAGTTAAAACCTGAGGATGGCTTATTGAATAAGCCGAAAACGTTAGTTTTTCTCAATAAAAATTATCTCAGCTATAGGTAAAGGTGTTATTTTTGTGAATT
>NW_027121310.1:0-13455 GCF_030686945.1 Centruroides vittatus
TTTCTACGGAATTTTTTTTAATGTTTAAATATATTTTTTCTGTGTTTGTTAATTGCTGTATTTATGTTTGTTTCGTTAACGAAAGAATTCAGTAATGTAAAATGTTAATGAAAAACGTATGTTCGATTGTTGTGTTTTTGCTCTATTTATTTAAAAATGTTTGAAAAATTCCGCTCATTCCAATTTGGAATATCGTTGTTCACCTGATGCAGCTCTTGTTTAAGATCGAAAACGTTCGTCAGTTTTTACATTAAAACTTTCGTTACTGGATGTTAAAGGTTTTGTTGAATATGTTTATTAATTCGTTCCAGTTATTGAGAAGAAGGTAATTTTAAGAGAAATAATAAAAATTTATAATTAATTTTGGAATTTTAATAAATAGCTTCATTTTCTTTCTTTCTAAATAGTAAACTTTAAAAGTAAGAATTTTAAAAATTAATTAATTAATGATAAGGAAAGAAAATTATGACTTACAAGCAAGAGCTATAATTATATCTTTCTGAGGTATATTTGCTAGTTGTTGAATGTCTTCGTGAAACTTTCTGTACATTTCTGATTCATCCTTTTCTATTCCAAACATATTTGACATTGTATTGTCGAAACATAATTGGCTAAATAATGTTTTCATCGGAACAAATTCTTTATTTTCAATTTTTTTCTCTATTTTCATTAAGACACGAGTAATAGATTTCTCCAATATTGGTATCATCTAAAATAGAATATATCTGATTATTGAAATTCTCAAATTGACAACAGAAATTTTCTTTTATTTGTAGAATTACTCCTTTCAGTTTTCTGCTAGTGAAAGCTGAAGACATCATATTATGAAGTTCTTTCCAATACATTCCACTAACACTCCCAATTGATGTTTCTCTGAATGCCTTCAATGGTATTCCACCATCTTCGATAAACCACTAAAGAATTCAAATTATAAACTTTATTAAAGTTATTAAATGTTTTCACTAATTATTAATTAGTAAGGAAAATTATTCTTAGTATAAAAAATAATTTTTCTTACTCAGTTAATTAAATTATTCACCGATACCTCTCTCCCAGATGCATTCATATAGTTTACAACCATAAAATACTTCAAGAATTCCAAATCGGAGACGAGTAAAACAGGCCTGGAGCCCTGAAAATAACTACAAACACCATAATCAGAGTTTTCTATTTATAGTAATTCCAAATTTTACACAAATTCTAAGAATATCAAATTATCATTTCTTACCCAACAACATTTCCATACTTCTTAATCCAATCGTAATGACATTTTGCAACTCCCTAAAATTATAAATTACGACGTAAATATTTATATTTTAATAATTATTATATTAATTATTTATAAATATTTATATTTTAATAATTATTTATAAATTAATATTTAATTTGTAAATACTCTTGAAAACAAATGTTTTAAAAAACTGCTAGAGATGTTTTTAGTAGAAATAGCTGAATACTATCCGCGAATACTCGAATACCAGAAAGAATTCAAAATCTCGAATATAACGTACATAAAAAAATTAATTAGAATATTTCGAATATCTTCAATATGGCGCCATACGTAAATTATGCCGAAGAGGCGCTCTCTTCGGCACTTCTGGTTGAGAAGTACCTAAAAGAAGATATAGTAAAACTCAAAAATTCTAAATTTTAAGATTTATTTCTCACAATATAGTAACATGTTTTATTTTATTAATTTATTATTAAATTGAAATAAATAAAACAAGTTACTTAGTTAAATAATAAATATTAAATAAATTATTAAGTTATAGGCCAATTAGGGAAGCTTAGTCCACTTATTCAAAAATTTAAAGATTTATTCACAAATCTATTTCCGGTGCCGCACTTTCTACTTTTACGGGTTTTTTTCCTATTTTTCTAAAAACGTATTGTAGTAACCGTTTTAAGCTGTTATTTGTGTATCGAATAGATATGGTGACTAAGTTTCCTAAGTATTCAGGGTATTCGGCCGGATGGCCGAGCGGTCAAGGTTAGCAGCCTGCCGCCCTGGGGGACCCGGGATCGAATCCGGACGGGTCGAAAAAATCCCCAGGAATTTTTCGGAGGATGGTCCGTCCGGATATGTCGGTCTCCGTCCCTCACCACCCGGCCACCCCATTGTGGGCCTGGCCGAACCCATAATGGGCCTTCTAAAAGAGGCCCTCTTAGTGCCCACAGGGCGGAAAGAGTTTAAAAAAAAGAAAAAAAGTATTCAGGGTATTGAGAAATTTAAATACTTTATATCTGGCTAATATTCAAATTCGATAAAAGTGATATTCGTCCATTTGAAATCGGGGAACACTAAATTTTGACATTTTTCTCGCGGAACACTTACAATACATCAGCTTTAAAGCAGAAGTGGCAAACATTTATGAAAATAAGAGCGCACTCGGTCTAGTATATGAAATCATTGGCATTTGCTGATTACACTCCCATAAAAAATTATTTCACATTGTATTGATTTTTCGGTTAATGTTACCTATGGTAGCAAACATGGCTCGTCTCTGAAACAGTGGAAACGCACATTCTAACCTAACCTAACCTATTCTAATAAATTATCTCTATTCTAATAGTTTGGTTGGCAATAATTATGGTAATTTATTAGAATAGGTTAGGTTAGGTTAGGTTAGAACGTGCGATCTCACTGTTTCAGAGACGAGCCGCCATGTTCGCTACCTTAAGTAACATTAACCGATTCTTCTTTTGCAACAATTTTTAATTGTATATTTGATTTTTTCGCGGAACACTTGAAGTGGCTTCACGGAGCGCTTACTCTAGCAGATATTTTAATGACACGATGTTTCCGGGAATAAAAATGTTTAGACATTGTAATAAAATTAATCTAACGATAATGTAAAAGTATCCATGGTTCTTAATTCGTGTTCCGCGGACCACGGATTAAGAACCACGGATGTGGAAGACCACTAGTGAGCGCTTCAATCACGCTTTTACTATTGAGCGACACACAAATTGACGACCGAATGACCGAGGTGGTCCTCGGTCATTCGGTCAACCTCCTCTATTAATAGTTTTGAGGGACCGAAAATCAATTCGAACGAGCAACTTCAGGAATTTTTCATGGGTGGTCTGGTAGCTACTATTATAGGTCTGACCTAACCCATGATGGGATAAGATAAAACGTTCTCATAAAGCAGAAAGGAAAAACCTATATTATTATTTTTAAAATCACTTTACCTTTGTTATAATGTCATCCATATTTCCGGAAAGTAATTTCGGTTTTGGTCCCGGAATTCCTAAATTGACAAAGTAAGAGAATCTTTTCTTTCTCCATCTATAAAGGATACAGAATTTTAAAATTTTGCAATATATCGTTTATATGATATTTTATTCTTAACCTAGTCTAAAATCAGAAAATCTTAATCTTACCGCATTAATTTTAGCTTGGTAAAAATAATAGAGTGTACTGTATTAAACGATAATGTTTTTCAAAATAATTCATATATTACATTTTTAATGACGCAATAGACGATAATAATGAGTATATTTCTGTAATCTGAACAAAATTGGGGAGGCAGGGCTAGTTGTGACAGTTTTTACTGTTTTCTATGTAATGTGTATACTAGCTGTACTTCTAAAACAAAATTATATGCTGTGACACGCATGGGGCAAGTAGTGACAATAATGCAAAAGGCTTACAAAATCCAAAGAATAAAACAATAACAGGAAAAATGCTTTTACTTTGTAACCAGATAAAATAATTCAAACGAATATAACAACCTGTTGTGAATTTATTTGGAATGTTTTTCCTATTATAATGTGATAAGGTCAGGTCTTCATAATACTGCATTTATAAGAATTTGCTAACAATAAACTGAGAATAGATAAATTAAATTAAAAATAATAGAAGTTAACTTAAAGTGAGTCAGACATATAAATCAAAATATGTAGGTTAGGCAAGTCGTTGTCATATTTTGTTGGAACGTGAACATAACCATCCTTACTCTCATGTTTCAGATTGACAAAAGCATACATAATAAGGATCATTGTTGGTACAGTTCATGTGAGTCTAATAGCACTAACATAGGAGAGATTTATGACACACTAAAGAAGAGACTTTCTATAGACATTGAATATTCCCGTAAAATACATCTTTTTGACTATGTACTTCTTTAGCCGCTTTTATGTAATCTTGTAAGCCTGCTTTGTCCTCTCCGTTTTTCTCTTCTAATATTTTCCTCTTTATGTACCATCTCTGAACAATAATATTATACGTTAAACGTAAGATCAACGGAGTAAGTTGTGACAGTGTCACAATATATCCCCTCATTGCATGTTGCAACTAGCCCCAACTGCCGTTTTTTTCTTCTGTTTCTGTAATTACAACATCATATTGCTACCATAACATTATTTAAAATAATGCCTGAAGGTAAGTTGTCCACAGATATAAAATGACTTCATCATGTGCTCGAATAAATCCTACTTAAAACTATCAAACAAATTTTACTTTTCGACCCTAAAAACACATTAATTAATATAACTTCAATCCTGCGCAATATTCTTGCTCTAACTTCACATGCAATATTAAGCGGTATAAATAGAACTTTGCAATGACGGCTTTCAGTACTACCAGTCTCAAGAAAAAAGTTATGTCTTGTCATTACTTGCCTCCGTAACAACTAGTCCCGCTTTCTCCCACTTACAAGTTAGAAGCAAAATGAAAATGAACTCTTTCTTCGAACAATACACACTCTGATAGACTTATTACAAAACATTAAAACTAAATTAGCCGATATTTTTAATGTAACTGTCAGATTAATATGTACAATACTATATATTTTAACATATACTATCAATATATTTGGCACATAAGTTTTCAAAAAGTTAAAGACGGATGTTTGTATGTCTTACATAGTATATAACCTTAATCTGAACTTTCCATTAATTCAAAGAATCTTGTCCAACAATGAAGGAAAGTGCACTGTAATCTGATTAAATGACTAATTATTTTAAATTTTCTCATACAGTTAATTTACTTATTTTTTGAAACTTTACAGGCTTATTAACAAAAAAAACATAAATTATCATGTTCAATTACATTCTTTTTCAATTCAAAGAAACAAAATCCAAATACGTGCTCCATATAGATAGTTTCGATGAGTATATCGATTTAAAAACAATATATATTAATACAGTTTCATTATTGATATAAATAAAACTTTTATTGCTGTATTTGAATTAAAATTTGCCACTTTGTAAAAATTTCTTACTAATATTAGAAAAGATCACATGTTCCAAAGCAGCCATTAGGTTTACGCTAAGTTTATGGCCAACGGTCGTAAATCGTATTGTATAAAACTGTTGAAATCTTTCACCAAGATTTCTCTTCCTTTCTTTTCTTTCGAAGACACAATGTAGTGACGTAAACTTAAACACTGGGCGAATTTTTCATCCTTTTTATTCGGTTGGAACGCTTTTTTATTACATAACGCGTTTCGGGCCGATGCCCCTCTTCAGCCAACTAAACATTAAAAAGTGAGAGATGACTATATACAAATATTTAAAATAAATATCGTGACAGTATACATAATTAGTTTTTTAGAGGTTGTTACCTTCTAAATCCTGGTAAGAGCTTGTATACCGTTAAAAGCTGGTCCGTACCTCATTCGGTAGTTTAGACGGATGTAATAGTCCAAGGGTACGAATCTTGATAAAAATTCCATAAAAAAGGAAGGTTTAGTATCAGTCTGTAGAAGTATACGGGGTTATTCTTTCACAAATCATATTCGTGAAACCATACCTGAGATTCGTCTTCCGGTGTGTTGTCTAACACTGAGCTCGTACTCCTCCACCTCAACTGCGGAGCACGATCTATTTTTAATTTGCATATGTCTGGTCGAGCATTAGCAGGGGAATGTTCCTTTTTTTTAATAGGTTTCTTTTCCGATAAAATTATTCGGGGGGTTTAGCGGTGATTTTTTTAGAACATAGCACGTGGCCATTGCTATTTTTTCCCGCTTTTAGTATTTTTAATATTTGTCGCTATGCAAATGACGTAACAGATCGTAAAACAGTTTTTTATTTTATAGTATATTTTATAGTAATTTAATCCAGTTTTCATTGATTTTTATGCTTAGATTAGTATTTATGCAGGTCTTATTTTTATTTTTAATGATTTCTACACTTTCTTTGAATTTTCTGTTGTATGTCTTCTTTTCTCTATGTAAAATGCTTGTTTTAGTATCATCGATTTTACAGTTATTTAACACACAATGGTCATGGAATACTGAGTTTAGTCTGTTGTACTTTAAATCGGCTATATGTTCTTTCACTCTTATTTTGAGTTTTCGTTTTGTTTCTCCTATATAGAAGTTGGTATTTTTGCAAGTGCATGGTATCTTGTAAACTATGTTTTTCATATCTTCTTTTTTTATCGTCTGTTTCTTTTTTCTTTGTTTCGCTTTAAGTCTAGATAACAGGTTTACGTATTTTGGGGCAAGTTTTATATTATTTTTCCTCATATCTATGTCGATTTCTTCATAAAGGTTCCTAATGTATGGGAAGCTGGTATATTTTGGTTTCGATTCGGTTTTTTTATCTTTTATTTTTGTTTGGTTATTAGTAATTTTATTTTCCCATTTATGAATCAGTCTGGTTGGGTACCCGTCTAGGGCAAACTTTTTCTTCAATTCGATGATGTGTTTGGGTTTATTAGTTTCTTTACTAGTTCTATTCTGTATTTTTCGGTATTCCATGTTAAAGATGTTTTGTTTTATATACAATGGTATATTTGAAGTATATTTTATTGTGGTGTTGATTGAACATGGTTTTTTAAAAGGTTCAAAATCTAATTCGTTTTCGTTTCTTGTTATCATGACGTCTAAGTATCGTATACTATTATCGGCCACATTTTCTTCCTCTATTTTAAATTGGATATCCTTATCTATATTGTTTATTATATGTTTTATCATGTTAGGCTTTACTTCTGCATCATTATATATAATTAGGACATCATCTACGTATCTTTTATAATATTTTATACCTGTTATATTATTAATTTCTTTGTCAACGTCGATCATTATTATTTCAGCTAGTTTCGGGCCTATGACGGACCCCATACTAATACCATTATTCTGTGTGTAGTATTCTTCATCTATCTCGAAATAATTACTCATATATGCAAATTCTATTAATTCTATGATATGTGATTCTACTTCTAATTTTTTAAGTTTATCTTCGATTAATTCCCATTTTATCGACGGGTACATATCAATCACATCCAGACTAGCCATTTTTGATGTTTTTTTCTATTTTAACGTTTTTTAGACTGTCCAAAAGTTCCTCTGTATTTTTGATAGAGTGCTTCGAATTTTGATATTTCTTAAGTTTTTGTTTAAGGAATTTTTCCAGATTATATAAGGTAGCGAATTTAAAATCGACTATGGGTCTTACTTTTTCTCCCATTTTGTGGGTTTTAAGTTTCACATTCAGTTTAGGTGTTCTATCATTATCTTGATTAAGGATGAACTCTCGTTCTGCTCTTGTAATTTTGTTAAGTTTTTGCAGTTTTATAACTCTCTTTTTTAGTTCTTCATATAGGGTTTCTTTCGGATTGATTGGTAGTTTTCGGAACTTTTTGCCTTCCACTATTTCTAGCTGTTTTGACTTAACCCATTTTTGGGTTACTATAATAATTTGTTTACTTTTATCGGCTCTAATGAGGTCTAGCTGATTATCACTTAAGAATTTTTGCAATGTTTCTATCTCGTCTTTGTATTTATAGTAATTTTTATCTGTTATAGTTGTTTTATTATGTTTTTTTACAGTATATTTTTTTAATTTTATTACTTAAGGTCGTTTTCAGAATTCTTGATTCTGTATCTTCGAGTTCATTGCACATACGATCCAAATTAGGTATTATATCCAATACTTCCCAAGTGTTAGGGCCGTTAAAGTCTAGTCCTTTTCTTATTGTTTCTAGAATATGTTCGGGGATCGTGATTTGTGTTTTATTTAATACCAAGGATGTTTTCCATTCTATTATTTCTTCCATAGTTGGGTGGCCAAATCGTTTAGCTAGCTTTTTTTTGTTTATTTGTCTGATATCTATTTATATTATCTCTTGGTAAGTTGTTAGTGGTTTCTTCTTTATTTTTTGGATCTGCTCTTCTTTCCTTTTTATTGTATTTTTGTAAATCTCGTTTTAGTCTTCTAATTTTAATGTGTTTAAATTTTATCGCTGATCTTAGTATTTTGAGGTTGATGTATTTTTTGTCTCTTGTTGGGATATTTTCTGTGATGGACCGTGGAAGAGAGAGTGTTCTTAAAGGTGTATTCTCTTTAAGGTGGGTTTAAATGGGAAAATAAAATTACTAATAACCAAACAAAAATAAAAGATAAAAAAACCGAATCGAAACCAAAATATACCAGCTTCCCATACATTAGGAACCTTTATGAAGAAATCGACATAGATATGAGGAAAAATAATATAAAACTTGCCCCAAAATACGTAAACCTGTTATCTAGACTTAAAGCGAAACAAAGAAAAAAGAAACAGACGATAAAAAAAGAAGATATGAAAAACATAGTTTACAAGATACCATGCACTTGCAAAAATACCAACTTCTATATAGGAGAAACAAAACGAAAACTCAAAATAAGAGTGAAAGAACATATAGCCGATTTAAAGTACAACAGACTAAACTCAGTATTCCATGACCATTGTGTGTTAAATAACTGTAAAATCGATGATACTAAAACAAGCATTTTACATAGAGAAAAGAAGACATACAACAGAAAATTCAAAGAAAGTGTAGAAATCATTAAAAATAAAAATAAGACCTGCATAAATACTAATCTAAGCATAAAAATCAATGAAAACTGGATTAAATTACTATAAAATATACTATAAAATAAAAAACTGTTTTACGATCTGTTACGTCATTTGCATAGCGACAAATATTAAAAATACTAAAAGCGGGAAAAAATAGCAATGGCCACGTGCTATGTTCTAAAAAAATCACCGCTAAACCCCCCGAATAATTTTATCGGAAAAGAAACCTATTAAAAAAAAGAAACATTCCCCTGCTAATGCTCGACCAGACATATGCAAATTAAAAATAGATCGTGCTCCGCAGTTGAGGTGGAGGAGTACGAGCTCAGTGTTAGACAACACACCGGAAGACGAATCTCAGGTATGGTTTCACGAATATGATTTGTGAAAGAATAACCCCGTATACTTCTACAGACTGATACTAAACCTTCCTTTTTTATGGAATTTTTATCAAGATTCGTACCCTTGGACTATTACATCCGTCTAAACTACCGAATGAGGTACGGACCAGCTTTTAACGGTATACAAGCTCTTACCAGGATTTAGAAGGTAACAACCTCTAAAAAACTAATTATGTATACTGTCACGATATTTATTTTAAATATTTGTATATAGTCATCTCTCACTTTTTAATGTTTAGTTGGCTGAAGAGGGGCATCGGCCCGAAACGCGTTATGTAATAAAAAAGCGTTCCAACCGAATAAAAAGGATGAAAAATTCGCCCAGTGTTTAAGTTTACGTCACTACATTGTGTCTTCGAAAGAAAAGAAAAGAAACGAAAATACAAAACACGGTTTCCTCAAGATAGAAGATTTCTCTTATAATTCACTCATACGATCGTGATTTATACAAGGATTATATTCCCAGGTATCTATGTAGGCGCTCAACAATATAAATGAAGATTCGCCGAATACAGCCATGAATTATCCCATATAAACACACTAGGGGAGCCATGGTTTATTTGGTTTATCTGTTTAAAAAATTAAGCTTATTATACTTAAATTCGTTCGCTAGATATAAAACAGCCTATGAACGTTGATATGATTTAGTGATTATAGTCTTCAGTTCAGCTAATATTAAGTCTTGCAGTTCAGATGGATCAAACTAAAGAAAAATCTTTTAGTAATCTTTTCGATTTGAGGTAATCGCAGTATCATGTTTATGAGATGTGCCATGTGTGCACGATTTCGTTTCGAAGATTTTATCATATCGAAATTTTTTGGTTGAACGCCAGAAAATTTTGGTTGTCAGTATTACGAATTAAATTGCTGAAATCTGAAATCAACTGTTGTATGAAAAACCAAACTCGTTTTCTACATTCAGATTTAGAAAAACGCCAGTACTAATTTATGATGATACTAGAGGTAAAGTTGAATAGTTTTGTTTCAGAAATTATAAATTCTGTATATAGTAATAAATGTTGGGGAAAAAATTTGTTTCTTTAAGAAAATTGCATGATATAGGATTCTTTTCCAGAAAAAATACGAAGTTTGTTTGCATTTAAAAGCAATAATTTCAGCTATTATTTCTGTATTAAGAAAAAATATTTTTCAGTTAATGGAAACATTTTTAAATTTCTCACTGTATCTTTTTGGACTAAATTAATCACCAGAATTTATTGAGCTGCAATTTGAAAAAAATTGTAAAACTATAAATTTCCACTGTCGTCCGTCCGTCTGTCTTTCCTTAATCTCGAGAACGGAATTAGATAGAGGAAAGACGAGACCAGATATGGAAACCATAGGAGCAGGACGTCCCGATTAACTATGTAAGCATTTCCAATGCAAATGGGAAATTATGTTATTTCAATTCAAAACTTTTATCCTGAAAGTAGTTAACAGATGATCGGCACAACTCTGTTGTTAAAGGAAAAGTATGCTGTACAGATACTACTGATTTGAGGTCAATAGCATATACCATAAATTAAATTAATAAAAAATATGATTAAAAATTGCAGCCCGGCATTGTGACGATCTCACAATAAATAATCACTTATCTTTTTATTTCGGTTCTCGGAAAATAAAATAATTTTTAATTTTGTGTTAATGTTACCTATGGTTCCAAAATGGCGGCTCCTCTCTGATTCCAGCAAATAGAAGAAAGGAAACAGTGGGGACGCACGTTCTAACTTAACCTAACCTAACCTATTCTAATAAATTACCAAATTATTACCAACCAAATTATTAGAATAGGTTAGGTTAAGTTAGAACGTGCGTCCCCACTGTTTCCTTTCTTCTATTTGCTGGAATCAGAGACGAGCCGCCATTTTGGAACCATAGGTAACATTAACCTAATTTGTTCAAGCGTCAAAATTTTCTCGAAAATTTAAAATATATTTGGAAAATATACTTACATTTTTTTCGTGAATACAAATATTTTGAATATAGATTGTTGATTTTGGCCAAGATGTTCTTGAGATAAAAATAAAACTCGGACACATTCGTTCAATTTTTTTAATTGCTTACGCATATCGATCTAAAACTTTGCTAACGTATTTTATTCATTATAATACATATTTGAATAAATTTTGATGCAAATCAGTTTTTTAGACAAACTTTGATAGATGCTCTTTATAACTCTTTATTAGTACTTTATATAGGTTTATATGATTTATAAGATCTACAAACTTATAGCTACTATTTGTTCAGTAAGATATGTACTGTACAGTTTGTTATGTAGTTTGTGGTTTTGTAGTAAAATTAAATTTCCAGAACAAAATAAAATCATATGTCGTATTTGCTTAAATTTGTGATACACTATAACGTTGAATTTCATGAAAATGTCACAAAAAACTTTTAGTTTAGAATTTTAAAAAAATGATGTTATAAATTTAAATATTTAATAAATAATATTCAAAATATATATACATAATTTAACTGAATGTTTTAATAATTATTATACTAGAAAAGTTTCTTATTAGTGATGTAATTAGTCATGAACAGTAGTAAAGCGACATTTTAGACATTTTACACAAAAACAATATAAGAATATATATAGGGTAAACCTCTACTTACGTAAATCTGACTTGAGTAAATCAATATTTAGGTAAAGAAATCTTCGACAGATTTTATAGATAGCATTTAAGAAAATCAAGCGATATTATAGGGAAGTTTGAATGGCATCAAAAAACTGGTTAAAGCGTATCTTGAAATAAACTCTTTCTTGTTTTATTCTGAGAAGATGAATGCAAATAAGTTCTGCTAACGTGCAAAGAATAGTAGAAGATGGCATTGCTTGATGTAAAGAAATACAGGTATTCTTTGATTAACGCGGTTAATTAATCTCTCGATGCTACCGCGTATATTAAAATCTCAAAATCGCGTTATTCAAATGCGGTATATATGTTAAGTAAAGACAGCTGTTAAAGCCGCGTTAATTAAAACTCTAGCCGCGTATATAAAGGGATAGCCAAAAATAATTTCGCGCGTCAATCAAAACCTTCGTTAATCAAAACCGCGTTAAGCAAGGGAGATCTGTATTTAAGGAGAAGAAAAGAACTGCTGTCCGAATCTCGCTGGATAGATTTTTGAAGAAAATTGACTAGTTTTCCACCAGTCGTCAGCCAGATGTCATGTGACCTGGTCCTAGTTTTAAGCCTGTTGTGCAGCGTTCTTCTGAAAAGTCTGACATTGATGACTCCCAACACATTGCCTCATCCAAATTATCAACCTCTAATTAATAAACAGGTTATGGAAGGGTATCGTTAAACACTACATTTAAGGTATAATTTTGTTATATTTGTGTGAATAAGTTATTATTAAACAACATTTGTATAATTTTGTTCGCAACAAAGACATAGGCTATGTAAGGGTACTGTAAGGTAATTTAGGCTAGGCTACGAATGGAAAATTTGACATACGTAAATTTGGACTTACATAGTGGATTACGAAACGATCTAGGTGCGTAACTCGAAAACCTCTAAAAATATATTTTGTGCTAGCTGGTAACTTTATATTAAGTAATTTTCCTATTAAAATGCCATCATCCCACTGGCCAGATATAAAGGAGACCTGTTACGGGTGGGGGATGAAGTTAATTCGACCAAAAGTAGTCGTTGATCTCCTCCTGGGATAGTCCGTCCCTGAAAAGGTTTTCATTTGCTCAAACCGTGTCAAAATATGTAAAGAACAACTAACTTTCTTCTTCATGTATTAGATTCACAAAAATTCTTTGAATAAATTTATTTATTCTTACTTATTTATTAAAAGTTCATACGGAAGATAAGCTTTAATTATATAAGAAGATAATGATCGAAATTTCTCTACAAACTGAATACACGCCCAAATTTTAAATATAATTTTAGAGCTAAGGATGTTTTATACAAGAATCTTAAAATGATTTTATAAGTATAGTGAATTACTTTTAGTTAAATAATCATATTAACGGAATAAATGTTGTGTATAATAGGCTAATCATCAACTAGAAACCTAGAAATCCCAGTTATATAAGCTAGAAATTAAACATTTCTAGTTAACGTATAATATTTTAAAAAATAAATATGTAAATAAATATGATAATTGACGAAATTGTAAATATCATGAAAATCAGTAAAAAGTTTTATATCTCCAAGTAAAACATGAAGTATTCTTAGAAAAAAAAATATGCTATTTACGTTTCCAACACTCCGTCTCAATGAGCGCATTTAACTCGATAATATATGGCTA
>NW_027121311.1:0-13104 GCF_030686945.1 Centruroides vittatus
AAATGTATGAAAATTTTACACTTTTTCCTATTAATTTCTCCAGCGTAATATAGCCCAAAATTTTTTCCTTAGACAAAGGGTTTTAGTATATTAAAAAATTCTATGATAAAGAGTTTGATAAGTAAGAACACATTCCTAAATTCTATAGTAATTGTTATTATTATCTCTTGTAAATGTTATTGTTATGGGGGTTATTAGATTCTGATCTCTTGAAGCTTTGAATCAAATATATAAACAAAATATAATATAATTTTCAGAGATGCCAGGGAAATCGAGTCATCTCTGAATCCAATATTAAGTTACTAATATTGGATTTAGCACGTTTTGGAAATCCTACAATTACGAAAATTCATTTATTATTTTTTCTGGAACAGTCTTATTTTGCACTGTGAATAATTTACCCATTAAATATAACTTTTTTCTATTTTACTGGTTTATATTTTATTCTGATTGTAATCCTTTTAAATAAGCACGGCGATCTCCAGCATATGGCTTTAACAATATAATTCTTTTTTAAGGGAAAATGTATTTTCAAAATTATTCGGAAAACGGAAACAGATATAACCAAACAATTTTCGGCGTTAGAATAATGTTTAATTCTTATATTAACCACTAAATCTCTAACTGAACTTACTATAAGAAACAAAAATACCCAAATAGCCTTTAAAATGCAGTCCAATTTATTTACGTAGGCCTACCAAACTTTGTTCGATCCTGACGAAGGCCAGTTAATTTGACCGAAAACGTTTGGTACGTAAATAAATTGGACTGCATTTTAAAAGCTACTAGCTGACCCGGCCACGCGTTGTTGTGCTCAAAATGTATCTATTATAAATGTGTAACACTTCCCTCGTGGGGGAATTTCAAAAAATCCCTTCTTTAGTGTACAGTACATTCTCTTGACGTACCCTATTAAAACACAATCAAAAACCCATTTAAAATAGTATAAATAGAAAGCAGAGTTCTTCACAGTAAGCCTTATCCTGTCCCTTTCCCGCTGGGAATATCGAAAAATCCCTTTTTAGTGTATATTCTGTTGACGTTACCTCTTAAAACGCAATTAAAAAACGCAAAAAACCACATGTAAAATAGTATAATAAAAGCCGAGTTCTTCACAGTAAGCCTTAATCCTGTCCGCTTCCCGCGGGGAATATCGAAAATCCCTTTTTTAGTGTATCATTCCTGTGACTTACTTATTTAAAACTGAAATTAAAAATCGCAAAAAAAACCACATGTTTAAATAGTAATAGATAAAAGCGAGTTTCTTCACAGTATCTATTATAAATGTGTAACACTTCCCCGTGGGGGAAATTTCAAAAAATTCCCTTCTTAGTGTATATTCTTTTGACGTACCCTATTAAAACGCAATCAAAAACGCATCTAAAATAGTATAATAAAAGCCGAGTTCTTCACAGTAAGCCTTAATCCCGTCACTTTTCCCGCTGGGGAATATCGAAAAATCCCTTTTTAGTGTATATTCTGTTGACGTAACCTATTAAAACGCAATTAAAAACGCAAAAAACGCATGTAAAATAGTATAATAGAAGCCGAGTTCTTCACGGTAAGCCTTAATCCCGTCCATCTCCCCCCACTGGGGGAATTTCGACATGTATATTATATAAAAACACGTGCGTATTCGAATGCAACGTTGTGTCAAAATTTCAAAGGAATCGGTAGGAACAAACGAACGTTATATTTTATTTATATTAATATTTATATTAAGTAATAATTTTAATAAAATAGGAATAATTAATAGTTATTCTCCTAACCTCACTCAGACTCTATTACACTGTAAGACAACAACACCTTGATGCTGAGAACCTTTAACTTTAATCATAAACAAACGTTTTCGGCCCATTCCATGGCCATCGTCAGGCTAACAACATTCGAATACTGTTCCGAATAACCAATTTCAAATTTAAATAAAATACAAAAGAACTCACGCGCGATGCTAAACAACGTAAACTAAAACTAATATAAACAACATAGAAAAGAACAAACGAACGTTATATATTATTTATATAGATAGATAGAAAATGATCTGCTTCAGTCCATTCTCACAGAAAAGCATAATGCCTGACAGAAAAGCAAACTTAGTTCGTCGGAAGGTAGCGCCATCTGTTGGACATAAAAGCCTTAATTTATATATAAATATATTTTTGAAAGGGGGGAGATGGTGTAGGGGTATGAAAAATAGATAGTAGCCGATTCTCAGACCTACTGAATATGCATATCAAATTTGGTAAAAATCGGTAAAGCCGTTTCGGAGGAGTACGGTAACTAACATTGTGACACGAGAATTTTATATATAGATAGAAAATGATCTGCTTTAGTCCATTCTCACAGAAAAGCAAACTTAGGTCGTTCGGAAGTTAGTGCCATCCCTTGGACATAAGAAGCCTTAATCCATATATAAATTTATTTTTGAAAGGGGTGAATGCTTTGGTCTTCACAGTATGCCAGAAACCTGTGCGGGAATGTATTAAACAACTTCCCGAAGTTTCATGGAATCGGATAAATGGTGTGGTAATGCATGAAGGACAAACACACCCACACACAGACGTACATTCATTTTTATATATATAGATTTGGGTATTTTGGTTTCTTTATTAACGTACAGTTATAATTTTGAAAATCGACTTCTTTAATCTTCTATGAACTTTAAAAGAGTTGAAAAATTTACAGAAAGCAACAAATTGTATTTTAAAATTTTGAATCTAGGTTATAGAAGAATTAAATAAGACTCGAACCCGAAAAACTGTTTGGTTCCATCTCTTTCTATTATGAATTTTTGGAAAAAGATTTTTTTTTATAGATGCATATTAAATTTTTAACGTCAAGTGCAGAAGATCGTGTGCATAACCAAACAAGTTACATCATAATTTTTTTATTTTATTTAATTTCCTTACTTCACTAACGAAATATCGTTTAAAAATGCTATCCTAAATTATTTTACATTACATTAAATATAAATCTATATATATGAATAAGGAAGTTTGTTTCTTTGTTCGCTATGCACGCCTATGCCGTTCGACCAATTGCTATGAAACTCAGCAGTTACGTTCATACAACTTCTACTTAAATAATATCGTATTCAACACCCCAGATTATTGATTGCATTTGTATGTGTCGATTAATTTCTATCTACATTGATAGCTGTCTTTACAGGTTAGTGCCATCTATTTAAAAACATTAACAAAATAATTAACTAAATATAGGGCTAGTTCTTACAAAAAGGATATCATTTAAAAAAATGTATATTATATTTAACCGAATTACTACCATAATGATATAGCGCGAAATAGATGTGTCATTACGACATTTCTGGGACAGGTAGCACATAGCACTTGCCTGCCTGAAGTGTAATAGTGTTTTGCCCCCGTACATTATATTTTTCAAAATTTTTGAATTGAAAGAAACAGAGGACGTCTAAAACATTCCGTTCGGGCAAAATTTTTTGAATTGAAATAACGGTGACTCGCGTAAAATCGGAAGTTTTATATATTGTTAATCTGTCTCTTTCTCTTACGATATTTATGTCTGGTGTAGACTCCAGACATTGAAAATCTACAGATTTGCTCTAGATTTAGGGAATTTAGTTGCGTAGATATTGGGAAATTTGGGGAAATTTTGAAAGAGATGTATCTCATACAATTTTTTTGCGACTTCTATTAAAATTCATTCATGATCATAAAATATTTTATGGTTCTTTTAATATGTGCTCTCTTTGATAGCCATTAATGTTGATAACATTAAAACACCGTTAATTATTACATCACGTACAGATTATTGTTATTCTATAAATTACTATTATATTTAAACTAATATTTATTATTCTTTTGCTTCTAGATAATAATTAAAATTACATATAATCTTTTTTTAACTCTTTCAGCCCTGTGGAAACAAAAAGAGGATTTCTTTTTAGCTGTTTTGAATCTAACAAATTCAAATGGACAATCATCCGAAAAATTCTTAGGGTTTACGACTCATCTGAACTCGTTCTCGGGTCTTATGCAGTGGTAGATGTAACCTTAAACACTACGCTTATACAAATGGCCTTTTCTAATACAATTTGTATCAGCCTCTACCATTATGCATCAATAGAAAAATGTAAGAAAAATATATAAAATTTCACTTGGCAACAATAGCTTTGATACGCCAATATCTATTTTGACCATCCAGAGGACGTCTAAAACATACGAGTTGGGTCACGTGCTGTCTTTACCCAGGCCAGTTTTATATTTTAAAATATAGGAAATTATCGATATTGCATTAAAATCTACAATTATATTTTTAATTTTCGCATATTTGTTTTCTTTCTTAATGGTGAAAATGCGGTTTATTTTCATTGATGTTCATGTATACATAACAATGCAAAGTATTGGAATTTTTTCAAATTTGACTTTTCGAGTTATTCTGCAAATTTCCACATTTTCAGAACCATGAACCAAAAAAAGTTCAAAAAAAGGAAAATTCCATATGGGTAGGTTGTGTAATACGAATTCCTCTTCAATTTTTCAAAACACAAGATAACATTAGAATGAATGAATTCACTTTGGACATCTGGGAATTTCATTTGTATAATTCCTACTTTATTAGAAAATATAGATAAATTTTAATTTTTAAAGTGAAATAATTCGAGCTCGACAAATGTCATGACTAGTAACGACGTCAGGTAATTGTCGGAAAGATAACCAATTAATTACAATGGCATTGTTAGATAATTCCATTGTTGGCGACCAGTATTTGTTGGAGGAGAAAAATACTGAATCGCGAAGAAAAGACGAAGAATCGTTAACGTTATAACATATGTTATTCAAAACGTGAGTTAGTGACGAATGAAATTGCACAAGTAGATGTTAATCACGATGTGGAGTTGCAATTCTTTCCAACTCCAGTGGAACTATGACGTAGCCACCTCCCGGTAGTGAAGTTCTGGGTTGCCATTCGTTTGGAACTAACGAAGGGATAGCGAAAGAGTTGAGTGTTTTTCGTTTGATTTAATTATTAATAAGATGGGATGACAATAAGCCAATACACGTAAGGAATAATAACAGAAGTAAAAAGCAGTTAATTGTCCCGTGTACATTCGTCATATTTTCTGTTACACAATAGAATTAACCTATTGAAATGCCGGTCACTCTATCTAAATAAATGAACCAACATTCAACTGGAAAAAGATTTGAATTGAAGTAGTCTGATTTCGGAAGTTCATATATAGTTAATGGGGCCTCCAATTCCCGAAGTTTTCATATCTGCTTTCGACTT
Source organism: Centruroides vittatus (assembly GCF_030686945.1). Lineage (NCBI taxonomy): Eukaryota > Metazoa > Arthropoda > Arachnida > Scorpiones > Buthidae > Centruroides > Centruroides vittatus. The sequence continues at coordinate 5,269 of NW_027121311.1, forward strand.
ACAATGTATCTAATTCTAGAAACTAAAGGAGGACACAGAAGGTAGACGGGATGCCAGAGAGAAATTATATGTATATAAATCACGATTATGGATTTTTGAATCACTCCATTTAGCTTTATAGTAACAAATAACAGTCAATTTATTAAATTAATATAAAAAATTACGTTTATCACATGAAGCGTGTTGTACCAACCGAATGTACCCTACATGTAGGCCGACATTTAACAACCGTGACGATGTGATAGTGTTTGTACTGTACTCCTGTTTTATGATACTGTACTGTGTGTCAAAATAAATTATGGAAATTAATTTTTAAGGCTCTTCAACATCGACCCTTCGCATTGTCATTTGCTGTTCAGTAAATAATCCGACAAGACATACAGAACGTAATAGAAAGAAAACTACAGTCTACAACAAGGGTACTCGGGTTCGTATTGGGTACACGACTATAAGTTATGACGGACCACATTACTTACAAAAGTCGTGAAATACAGAATCTTCAATTTTAATTAGATCCAATATAATAATATATATAAATACTCTAGCTGAATATAAAATTACTTATACTATTTATTATATTTACATACTTTTCGACCACAACGCGTCGCGTATCATTCTCAGCCGTTAAAAAAAAGTTTATTTAAAAAATAACTTTTATATCCTTAATCATAATAAATAAAATTGTGTTTATGAGAATTTTATTATCAATTTTGTTATTAATTATATCTATTAATATTAACACCAATAGGTAAAAAGTGTAATTTTTGAGGTAGGAATCGAGTTGTAAATGCTAATAACGGAAATCTCTCATTAAGTCCGACTTCCTTTAGATTACGTAAAACTTTGTTATTTCGAAACTTAAGGAAGGCAAGCTACAAAAGCACGACTTTGATTAACCAACTTTTGTTAATTCTTGAATAAAATATATGACATTATAACTTCATTTTATTCGAAGTTATTAAGTCAGAAAACTTCGATCCGAAAAAAGGGAAAATAAGACAGATCAGGCACATTTTAACAGTGTGTTAGCATATGATAGACGGCAATTCAAATTCGACTATCGTCTGATGTCACCGTTTGTTAGAAATAATTAGTTTTTACATCTCTTTATATTGAATTTTTTGCCCGATTATTTATCCAAGTATTTTATTAATTTGCATTTGCATTTGCATATTAAAACACATACATACACACATTTTTCAGGTTAATTTCATCATGTCCAAGCCGATAAAAATCGATGGGTAGTAGGAGCACCCGTACAGTACATTAGGACACTTGGGCCACGGCTACCCTTCGTCGTCGGGATGCCCTTTTCTTAATCCCTAAGGGAGCTCTAAAATTTTATTTTTATTTTAAATTAGTTACCGTATTTTTATTCAACGAAAAAACATTTTCTTTTGTTGGTAACAAAACCAAAAATACTTTTCTATTTAACCGAAAATAAATTCCAGCAAATCGTTATTGTTTGGTCGACGAATGCCGATATTACCGTTTATTGTTTTGATTAACGCTGGATAGCATCGAAAATTAATTAACTGCTAACAAATGGAAGGACAATTATGTTGTTTAAAATTTTGTTTTTGCTCAATACTAGTTACAATTCTATATAATTAACACGGCTTATTATACTGGAAAACTATGGATCGCAGATATTTAGTCATTACAGATCAAAAATAATGTTCTTTTTAATTTAGGTTCACTGCACACACATACATTTTAAACATCTGCTTTCGGACTTGTCGTCCCTCCTCAGCAGGCCCTTTAAACGACACTTTCTATAATTAACAAATAATCATTAAATAACAGAACATTATTTTTGATCTGTATGACTAAATATCCTGCATCCATATAGTTTTTCCAGAATTAATATTAATAAGTCCTGTTTAATATATTAGAATATGTACTAGAGTATACAAAAACAAATTTTAAATAGTGTTACGAAAAGGACTAAAAAAGGCATAAATAATTAGACAATTTGTTGTGAGTTTATTATGACATCGCAACACTTTGGCGATAATCCTGCCTAGAGGCATGTCTTTCGGGGAATTCTTTTAAGGGAAACTGGTCCGTATTTAGACGTTACAGGACGTGGGGGAAACCCGAAAAACCCCACGTGGTCAGACCGTTCGGAACGAGACGCGAACTCACAGTGTTCAGAGTACGAAGACCCTTGGCACTGTGGCCTACGGAAGTGGTATTTATAGGTCTCCATTTTTTCAAATTGATTCAATAGTATCCTTCATAGCGAGTGGATAAAACCTGCGAACACTGGTAGTCGCTCGTAGGTCGGATTGGCTTCTGAGGTTTCTTCTCTCCGCAGCCTTAAGAACTGAAGGAAAATAAATCAAGCTAAAAAAACGTCAGCAAGATGTTTGACAACCATCTGCTGACGTTTTTTTTAGGATTTTTCATAAATGTACCGCGCAAATCACGCTGCTGCTAAAGCTGTAAGCATAGATCAAATAATTGTATTCTTCAGTTGAACATAGTGACTCGACGAGGAACATCGTTGAGACGAACGTCGAATTGTCCGCAATACTTTGTTAACATTCTGCGAGTTGGCGGTGCAACCTGCGCTGGTGAATAACTGGCCACGTGGAATACAAGAAACAAAGATAGACAGCCACTTCTATTTAGGCAAACTTAGAATAGTAAGTGCAAACGTGAGAACGAAGTGCTTCCTTTGTTGTCATTGTGAAGAAAGCCTTCACACAATGGTGAAGGACTTTGTGAAGCACGACCCATGATAGAAGAACAAATCGTTCTTCTATACATGGGTCGTGTATCGGTGCCTTTCTGGAGACTTGTCTATTATCACTATTTCACTTATTTACATTCATAAACAGATTCCATCTATCGTCTAACTGTATGACATCATTGTAATTACTCCAAAATTCAATTGTTTTAATTTAGTTATTTGTGACATGTTCAGAATATTTTCTGTTTTTTGGCTGCGAAAAGTTGTCGATCTGTACATTTTCACTGTCGTCCGGTCCAGTTCTATCTTTCCTTAATTTCTGAGAATGAAGTTAGATAGGACGAGCGTGAGAAACCAGCTGCTGCAGAAATTTTTAAAAACAAGTCTCGAATAGACTATACGCGTAACTTATGCCGTATGTGATTAACCGGAATGTTATATTTCAATTCAAAAATTTTCCCCTAAAAGGTGTTAGATAGAGTGACCGGCACGATTTCTATTGTTAAAGAAGAAAGTGTATACGTACAGGTGCAATTCACGCTACTAATGCGTCTCCGCGGAATAACTACTAATTTAATGTGGAGAGCATATATTTTTAGTTAAAAATAAACTAAAAATATAAGGTTAAAACTTGCAGCCCACGGCCTTTTGCAGAATATGGTGTAAGTCACCGATAAACTTAGTTATACTTCGATTTAAAACAGTATTTTGCCTGGTTTCTCTTTTAACCGATGAGTTTGTGGAGTTATTGCACATTACATTCCGAGATTTCGACCTACTTGAGATGACGCCCAACAGTCTTCATTTTGTCCATGTGTTCCTGATTGTTATCATTATAGTCGAGACACTCGGCGATAATTTCTCGGGGGTGCAAGAACACGGGTTAGATCTACAAACCTTCTCCTGTCACTATTTAATACTTCGAATCATTCAAATCCTGACGCATTTGTCCTCTCGTCTGCGTCATTACCCAGATTGGCTTCTCGTAAGAACTATTGAGATAGACATACGAAGTCTCTAGATAATCAGCATCTCCTGCTCTACGTGTGGCTCTTTCCTGGAGCATCTAGTTACTAGCTCAGATCCTTTTTAAGCCGTGGTGTAGACCGCGCTATAATTCCGTCTACGCGGATAGACCGAGCTGGAGAGGCGATCGACGGAGTATAACGTAAGTCGGAAAGGTTGGAAATCGGCGGCGTTGAGTCAAAAGCGAATACTCTCATCTTGACACAATCAACCAAATTTACATCATTTTAATTTGAATTCGAATAAAAATACAACTGACAATTATCAAATATAATTGAGATTTAGCAATTGAAACTAATCTTACATTCTAAACCTAGTGCACGAGAGCAGTGAAGACTTTACATTAATTATCGCCGGTAGTTCTCATAAATAAACCTTATCAATTAATTGAGCCAGATTCGATGGGGTCCTATATAGATGGTCTTCTGTATTTACATATTGACTTCATTTCATCAACTTGATCTCTTGTATGGGCACTATTTTGTAACTTGATCTTAGTCCTTCTACTTTCAACGATAGTAAAGGACGAATGGAGGAGTCCCTTTTGTTTCACATCCTTCTCCTCGATGCAAGCTCTAAGGTCACACCCTCCGATCCCGTAGTTTTTTAGCGCGCGAAGGGTTTCGGATATAATTATATATTCTTCTGATTTTCCTCCTGAAGTTCAAAGATCGGAATTTGTCTTATTCGCATAAATAGGGCGAAGTTATGGGTGTATTATTCTGTTGGACATGCCAGCTTCTTTTCGAAGAGATCGCAGCGGGTAACGAGCACTTGTCTTATCGATAGGAAGTGCGTGTGATAAAAAAGTTTGAACAAACATTTCAATCGTCTAGACCTATATCGGAAAAGGGGGGTATTCGGTATTGCGTCTACTCCCTAATTCTGACTATCATACGACATCGTAAAATAGTTAGTTATTTCATGGGCGCTTTTTCCGTGTACATAATTCTTACAGTGCACCTAAGATCATTATACCCTTCCCATGAATTTCACGCATGAGACCCTTATCAAGAATACATTCTTTTAATCTGACTATTACTATAGAATAACATATGTTTTTACAAGGAGTGAGAGGAGAAAATGGAATTATTAGTGAAGTTCCGTCTTCGTTGTCTAGACTGAGGATGTCTCACAAATCGGAAAGCGATCCGTGTGTACATGTCGTATAAAGTTGCGCTTTAATAGATGTATCTTGACATATTTCTTAACATCATAGGTTAAATATATTTTAATAACATTAGAACGGGCGATATGGCTCCATTTATCACACCTTACTATGCACGAGGTACCCCTATCATATTCCATCAAATGTACTAGCAGATCCCTCTTATAAGCTATGTACAATACGCGAGGCATAATGGTTGCATGACATCGTTATGAAGCGAGGATACGCACGAGCCCAAATGCGCGCTAATTAGGAGTATGACAACGTCGTTGACAGGGATTCTAGGATACCATCAAGCGGTAACATACTATGGGAATATCGTACTAGCATAAAGAAGGGATTCCTCCCTTCGATAATCTCCCCATCTCAACTGGACCCCGAATAGACGAGATTCGAGGTAAAAAGATTAAGGCTTACTGATCCGGCAAGTAAAGTTCTCTGTAACTCATTGTTTAGATGTTCCTGGCTTATGTAAAGACTCAGGGAGACTCGCGTTTTTGCGCAGCAGACAATTCAGTGCAACCATCTTATGTGAATCGTATCTCAATCTCCTGAATACATTATCTATTATACTTCTCTACTCGACTCGATACAGGAGGGAGGAGCCTATGATTCCTATTTGCTTATCCGCAGACCGCAATTTCGCGAGTAAGCAGAATCGGTCCTATCAGTTTTCGAATGAATAATAAATCCTCTCTACTAGTACTTCTCGCTTATCGGTTACTTTCTTTCCTCCGAGCATAACTCCCGGGCCTGCAATGCTGGCTAGTAATTTTTATCAATTTACTATTTTAAAAAAATAAGTTCGAATTTTTCATTTACGCGATTTGCTTCTATAACTGGTAATATTGGCTCAGTGTTCTGGATCTCATCTCGACGTGAGATAGTATTCTTAGCGTTATGATGCTTTTCTAGATGTGACCTATTAATCTAGCTTTATAGTTCTTGAGTTTAAATGATTTGTGACATGAAAATATGTTATCGTCTTCGTATATGATTATCGTACACTGATTTTTGTGGATGCCCAACACTCCACAATTATCAGTAAAGGGAAGCATTTAGATGACAGACGAAGTAAATTCAGCCATTCTTTTCCTAGGATAACTGACTGCCGGTTTATTCGGATTAATATTCCGTAAATTCCATCGGACTATTTAGGTGCGCATAGATGCAATTATGATTCTGGTTGTTTCATATTTGTGCAAAAAAACTTACGATCATCATAGGCACTAGCTGTGCCAATGGCGGTTTACCATCATCGCATCATGGGCTCGAAACCCTGCCTAGGACGGGAGCAATCGGTTTTGCATGACTGTATGGGACCTGATATATCCTGTACAGATCGCCCCATGAAAAATTCCTCCAGTTTTTCGACTTGTCCAAAATACGATGCAAGGTCTTCTCATTTCGGTAAATTAGACGTAGTAAATGGACTCCTCCTATCCTAATACATATAAACAAAAAGTAGTTGGAACATATTGCTCTTTCTTGAGCACTCCTCTTTGATGACAATATAAGCACAAGGGCTGTGTGTCATCATTTGTATAGATTACTTCTCCTTTACGGAGTTTTTCTCCTCTCAAACCAACTCTTTTGAAACAACGGTTTATGGATTATTTTTCCGATATTATCCGCATTTTATACGACCATTATAAATGTATCAGATACATCTTGAATAGTTCGATCTCGATATTAAATTTTGAGCACGAAACAAATTAATCGGATTATTGGAAAGTCGAAAGCTTTCAGATCAACATCTTGTCTGTATCAAAGTCATATTCACATACAGTAGAGTGCAGCAATGCGGTACAAAAATCTCCTCTCTGCTTTTGATCAGGTCTTGTTTAACGAAATCTATTAAGACACTGGATAATGATCACAAACAAATTGAGTATATCACTCAATTAGTGCGAATATGGAAAAATATTGGGGGTGCATACGGAGAAGAAGGAAATAATATTGCTTACTCTAGATATGTCCTAGACAGTTGGTCATTCTCATAGGTTTGTGTATTTAGAGGGGATTCGTGCTGGACCATTAAATACGCTTATATCGATGATGGTTCGGAGGAGGTGTGTGGTGTAGAAAAGGGCGGTACGTGTGATGGATCTCCAAGTGTCGAGGGTTGTCGCGAGTTTTATAGACGTTCTTGCACGCTTTAAAAATTTTATTATACAAATACACACCCTCATCGCCAGCAAAATATAAGGGTGTTATTGCACCGATTTTATATATTGTTAAAACCAAAGTATAAAGATAGTTTTTCAAATCAAAAGGGTATAACAGATAGCGCATCTCACAATTATTTGTTCGGAAAAGTCAACGCAAAACATCGTTGCTGGCGATTTTTTTAAGGATGTGCGCTATTTATTACAGTGTACGGGAGTACAGGCATACTCTAATTGGACTCCTATTTATACATATACTTACAGTATGTTTGTCGTATCTCCGCCATTCACCAATTGGCTATTATGTTATACGATACAAGGTATGTTATAACTTCAATTGGCTATTCGTAGGTACTAGGTACAATTAGTATGATATACTCAATTGGCTATTTATACTCATATGTATAAAGCTATTTAAATACATGACGTAAAAATTGACAGTCTTAACTTGTATAGTTCTATAATTTAGGCATACTCCTAAAATTTCGATTAGTCGATTATCCTAATTATATTGCGAATATATATTAGGAGTTCATTATACCGTGACGTAACTGCTGCACGAATGGCCATTTTTGGTGACCTGTACCATTTTGGATGTCAAAACTAAACTCAAGACCACTTTTTTGACACCCAAAGAAGAAATTTAGGTTAATGATGTACCTATTGGTGAGCGAGACACTCGTGGCCGGCTCCTCTGTCTCTGAAACCTGTGGGACGCACGTTCTTAACCTAAACTTAACCATTCTAATAATTTGGCATAATTATGGTAATTTATT
>NW_027121312.1:0-7513 GCF_030686945.1 Centruroides vittatus
TTTTTTTTAGCAAATTATCGAATCAACCTTCGGTCGTTGTTTCAAAAACGTGACAGGGAATAAATTTAATTCTGTTTGCAATAAAAATAGTGTTTACGTTCATTCAGAATCGGAAAGGAAATGTTTTTTTTTTTTTTTTTTTTTTGGAAATAAAGATGAAGTTTTAACAACTGCCGCATCCACTCAGTGCCGATCAACGCTCGCTAAATCTACGGCTACGAAACCGAACGCAGAACGTTTCATAATTTCATTAATAAACTATTTCGAGTCGATAATCATCGCCGGTAACGAATGTTAATTATTAATTGTTAATAAAACCGCAATATATTTTTCGGAAATCGTTGTTTAAAAAACGCCAGTCAGGAATTAATTTCGAATATATATCTATTTATACTAAAATTGGATATGATATTATTAATATTATTAATAATAATATTATTATTATTATTACTACTAATATTATAATTATTACAATTAAAATATCGATATTATTCCAAGATTTCAGGCTAGATGGCGTCCGATCGTTCGATTCGGTTAACGTTTTACGATCGTCGTAACCATAATTGTTTGCGCGAAAGCGAACGGAATATATTTTAAATAATAAAGTAATCCGAGTTTTTTATTACATCCGGTTTAGAAATTTAATATTGTGCAACTGAAATAAATTAAAACACGCGACACGAAATAATTTATATTGTAATAGTAATATTATTTTTAAAAAAAATCGATCATAATGATGGCATGAGGAATTTTAAAATTATTCCTAATTTTTCTTGAAATATTTTGTATGTTATATGTTATAACCTCATTTATTTTAATAAATACGGATCATATATCTGGATTCAGAAAGGAATCGCAAAATTAAAATTTCCGTGCGGATGAACATATATTAAATAAAATAAGCAAAACCACATAAAATTTAAAATATTTGCAGATAATTAATGATCCTTTGTTTGTAATAACAATATGCAAATTTCCCACTCCGACGTCGTACTTATTTCCTTTTTCGTTCATCCCATAAACACCTGTGTACTTTGGAATGGCCGACTATTTTACGACTGTTGGCAACACGATATATTTCCTGGATTTGAAGGTGGCAACGGATGAATAAATAAATATTTAATTGATTAATTATGACGCTGTTTTTAATATTTGTAATTTTTATCGAAATTAAAACTGTTTGTGTTGAAATTAAAGAAAGAAGATTATTATCTTCTATACTCACGCGAGGCTTTGTCTGTTTACCCCGGCATTTTTCGGTCGAAGGAAATGCCGATTCATGCCGCGGTTCGTTTTAAAATCAAAAAATGTATCGTGCCCGATTATTCGTTTTCAAACTCATTACGTTGGTATAAAAAATTGCGTAGCGAAGAATATACGAGGACGTTCAGTCTTTTAGTCAGCTGCATTAAATAGTCCGAATTATTACTGGACATTGTGGCAGACCGACTTAGACACGGCGCATAGGTCTGCCGGCGAAACCGATACCCACAGTCTACTTAATTTATTATACATAGGACGTTGCCTGTCGCTTTAAGAGATGACGCGGGCCTATATTCGAATCGCCTACGTGAATATCACTAGCCTGGCAAAAATAGGACGAGTTCGTCGGTTTCGGAAAAGTCGATTTCGGCGACTGATTAGACTATTTCAGTTTTCAAAAATGATATGTTGTAACGATACAAAGTGTATTATAGTACGGATTAAAAGCATTTATGAATTAAATTTCGATTCATTCCCCAATCTCGAGGAGACAGTTTCATACGAGTATTAATTAATTAATAACGGTCACCGACGTTCAGAGATACAACGTTATGTGGCGAATATACTTGGATAATTTACTTATTTTCTCATATTCATAGCGTTTACCCTGTCATCTGAAGAAAATATCTAGGCTGTCGTCGTGAGAAACCGAGCTGAATCAGCTATTTCCAAACAGCGGCTAAATGCCGCTTCTCGGCCTGTGTCTTGCTATAATTTACTTTGTTTTATTTTATTTATTAAACTTACAAAGTTTTCGAAATTATAGCAAAATCTGTTGGTATTCCATATTATAATGTATTTCCTTTCCCTTGGAAAACTGGAAGAATTGTCGCTATGAAACTATTGAAACTCTGTAGACATCGATCGGTTAGCGCCTCCGCCATTATTCGTCGCCTAGAGACTTTTTGGAATTTTTATCTTTGGCAAAAGTTAAAATTTATCATTAAATAAAACATAAATTTTTTTTTTTTCGCAGCGATTATTCTAATTAGAATGATTCCGAAACCTCGGCTATTTTCACTGGAACCGATCGCCTCCTAGCGGCAGATTTCGGAATGTATTTATTTATTTATTTATTTATTTATTTATTTAAAAAAATTGTATTTCTCGACGGGGTCGATTGAAAATAAATGTAACTGTTATTAACTACTATAATTATTATTACAATCACAATTAATTAGTTTGATGTGTTACATTGTCGTTTTTCCGAATATTAACGATTGATTTTTTGTTGTTAAAAATTATAAATCGTCGCTGGCGGTAGTTATGAACGAAGTAGTTTATGCCTTAAAATATAAAACGTTATCCGTTCAGTTTCGCCGCGATAAATGTACAGTACTTGGAATCACTCGATTTCGTCGGCAGCGAACTAGCAGAAGCCCCCAAGCGGGAGATCTCGGAATGTTTTCATTATTTTAAATTACAAATTTTAAATATCGACATTCCTATTGATTGTTCAAATACTTTGTAATAATATAATAATAATAACAATATTATTATTATATGTTGGGTTAAGTGAGATATACTCGGTTAACACCGGTGGCTGTGTACTATGCCGGACCAAAGTCAAGGCATAGTAACCAAAACAGAAATTAAAGAAGTGTATCAGTGTGTGTGTCTGTATTCAGGAATTTTCTCACAATATGACATGTATTCAATATAGTGGCCTTCTGTAGTGTGATGTATGTGTTTCTATTTAATTCTGATGGGCCCAGGCTTTTGTGTAGTGTGTGTGGTATGACACCTGTAGAGGAGAGAACAACAGGTACAATAAGCACCCTATCCATCCTCCACAGATATTTTATTTTCTGGGCGAGTTCTGTGTACTTGCTAATTTTTTCAGTGCATGCGTTTTGTATATTGTGAGTGTTTGGAATGGATATGTCTGTAATGTATGTCATTTTATTGTGTTTGTCGATAAGTGTGATGTCTGGTCTGTTGTGGTAAATTGTTTTATTATTATTATTATTACTATTATTACAATTATAAAATTATCTCATTTGACGCGTTGATTGGCAGTGTGACGAAGTTTGTCGATATTTTTCCGCCTCAAGTTTAAAATTATAAGTTTTGGAAGTAGGTAGTCGATTTACTTAAATTATAAAACCTTTTCCGTCCGATTTCATAACAATACTTTTAGTTACAGTGATTGGAATCGGTCGGCTGTTTTCGGTAGCGATCGGCGCCTCGTTTTGATTGTTAAAAAAAAATTAAAAAATTGTATTTATCTACGGCGGCGATTTAGAATAAACGTAACGGTAACTAATGGAATTATTATTAGTATTAATATTAATAATAATATTAATATTATTATTATTCATAGAATTAGAATAGAAATTATTCCCTTTCGCGTGTTTTGTCGCGATTCCGATGTTTGCCGAATTTTTTGTTTTCTTCTTTTTTCAGTTAATATTTCTAACTGATCGCTGGCAGTAGTTATTACCTATGGAAGTACTTTATTTGTTTTGATATTGCAGATTATCTGCTAAGTTACGAAGCGAAATATATAGTTAGAATGATTGGAATTGATTGGCCCTCCCGCCGGCCGGTTGGCCACTCGTTCGGGCGGTTGGCCACTCGTTCGGGCGGTTGGCCACTCGTTCGGGCGGTTGGCCACTCGTTCGGGCGGTCGGCAACTCGTTCGGGCGGTCGGCCACTCGTTCGGGCGGTTGGCCACTCGTTCGGGCGGTCGGCAACTCGTTCGGGCGGTCGGCCACTCGTTCGGGCGGTTGGCCACTCGTCGGCCGGTTGGCCACTCGTTCGGGCGGTTGGCCACTCGTTCGGGCGGTTGGCCACTCGTTCGGGCGGTTGGCCACTCGTTCGGGCGGTTGGCCACTCGTTCGGGCGGTCGGCAACTCGTTCGGGCGGTCGGCCACTCGTTCGGGCGGTTGGCAACTCGTTCGGGCGGTCGGCCACTCGTTCGGGCGGTCGGCCACTCGTTCGGGCGGTTGGCAACTCGTTCGGGCGGTCGGCCACTCGTTCGGGCGGTTGGCCACTCGTTCGGGCGGTTGGCAACTCGTTCGGGCGGTTGGCCACTCGTTCGGGCGGTTGGCCATCCCGCCGGCCGGTTGGCCACTCGTTCGGGCGGTCGGCCACTCGTTCGGGCGGTCGGCCACTCGTTCGGGCGGTTGGCCACTCGTTCGGGCGGTTGGCCCTCCCGCCGGCCGATTGGCCCGCAGACGCCGGAAGAATCGTTATTTCGCTTGTCGTTGAATTAATTGATCGATGGATTCTGAAAGTGGAACAGGCCACTCGAATAAATTTTAATACATAAATAAATAAATAAATAAATAAATAAATAAATAAATATGTATATGTGTATATAATATGTATATGTGTATATACATGTATATATATACAATATGTATATGTGCATATATACATAAATATGTTTATAATATGTATATGTATATGTATATGTATATATACATATTTATTATAATATAAATAAATTTATGCATGCAGCAAATTACAGAATAGTTTTTTATTTTTATCTTGAGGAAACTGTGTTTTATGTTTTCTTTCTTGCGTATACACAATGGACTGACAGTTGATATAAACGAATGGCCAAAATTTCTTCCCTTATTCCGTTGGAACGCTTTTTACATTGCGCGTTTCGGACCGATGGCCCTGTTCAGCCAACTAAACAGCGAAAGATGTTTTTTTACATAAGAAAAGATTACAAACATATACTTAAATTAAACAATACAACTGCATACAAGGGAGGTATACGACACAAATATAAACGGTACACACAATTTTAAGATACGTCTTATGGAGTGTCGCGTTTATATGTTGTGATATGTTACGTGTTATACGTTACGAATAGTTTTCCTTATTCTATCCACTTCTTCTCATAAAATTATATTGTTTTATTGTAGCTTTTCGGAAGAAGTATGAAATGTTGAAATAAAATAATTAAACAAACTAATAAAATATACGATATTTTGTAATTATAACTAATAACACGATTAACCGTTATTGCATATTAAATTTACAAGTTATGAAACCAAAAAAAAATAATAATAAATCCAGACATTTTTTATTTATTTATGTAATGTAATGAGTTTATTAATATTCGGAGGCTGTAATTATCTAGCAATAACATAGAATGTACTTGCCCTCACTTTTAATATCAGCGGAATGAAATTTGTGTTTGCTAGTGATATAAATTATATTATACAGAATATAAATAAAGATATGCGTGATTATATTATAACTTCATTTTTCGTCTACAACTACGTAATTTCACAGTTTCACAGATCAGAAGTTTATTTTATTTGATATACCCCGACACATACATTAAACTATTGCGTTACGGACTCTCTCGTCCCTCTACAGCAGGTATTTGTGCAGTACATTCTATAATTAAAAATATAATAAAATAACGTTTAAAAAACAACATTTTACATTTCCTGACATTAATATAAAATTCTTATTTTTTAAAACTTTTCCCGACCAACAATCAATTGTAAACAACAACAATGGTAAAACTGTTAACTTAAACCTGTATAGGAACAATTCAATATATTAAACTTTTAGTATAATCACTGTTTTTATCATTTAAACGTTACCTTTCAAACTTACATCTCTTCTTGTTCGCTTTCACTTATTCTTCCACGCTTACGTCAATCGTTCTCTTTATATTTCCGACACGCCCCTTCCTCTATGATTCCTCGCCACGACTGGTGTATTTCTCGTCCGGTAATATTATTGATTCTAATTATATTAACATGTTCATAGAGTTGTCTTTTATATTCATTCTTTTCCCTTTTCCTTATTTTTACCGAATTTATGGCTATTTCACAGTGCTCAGCTACTTCTGATTTTGCATAATTTTCCCTTATTGCACGGATGTGTTTATTTAATCTTATTTTTCATTTCCTTTTTCTTTCTCCGATATATGCTGTTTCCGGTTTACAATTACAATTAAAAGGAATATGATACTTCTTTTCCTTCATTTCTAGAACATAGATTGTTTTTAGTTGTATTCACTTTTTCCGGTATTAAATTATTTCTACTATTTATTACCTTTTAAATTCTCTCAAACAATTTAGGGATATTAGAAAAGCCTTACTGTCCTTAAAAATTAATTATTATTTATAGTCGTCTACGTGGACGTTATTTATTAATAGGACCTTGTACTGGTGTATTGGCACAGTAATGAGAGTTAATTCAGGAAAATTTCTTTATTTTATCACCTGTAGTAGCAATATCCGTACACATTTTACACGTGTTTCGGCCTAGCATGCCCCTCATCAGCAGTATTACCACTATGCACTATAATTAACAATAAAATATATAAGTTACAATAAAATCTAAAATATTCCAAAAAATTAATAAAATACAATTTAAAACATACTATAAATACATATCTCCATTCCGAGTATGAATAGATGTTTCTCGTTTTACACTTACAGATATTGTGTAAATACGTACTCCAATTTAAATTGACAATTTCCTTTCTACTATTAAACAATTTGCTGTATAATTAAAGGTAAAATATAATAAATAACAAAAGATAAACGGATAAATTATTACAATAAAACTTGCAAGAAATAAACTTACATCAAGTTTATACATTTCACCATTCCACAGTGTAATAACAGAGTTGCTTAACCATGCTTATTTATAACGTCACCGAGTATGGTGTTCCATGATTGGTGGATTATTCTACCCAAATTATTATTGATTCTATTCCTTTCTCTTTTTTTTATATATATAAATGTTCATATAATTGCCTTTTGTAATTGTTTGATTCTTTTCTCTTAATTTTTATACTATTTTTGTCAATTTGGAACCCATAATTATTACAACGTTCTGCAACTGCAGAATTTGCATAATTACCCCTTATTGCTCTTATATGTTCTTTTATTCTTGTACTTAATTTTCTTTCGGTTTCACCTATATATGTTTTAACTGGATCACAACTGCAATTAAATGAGTAAACAATTTCTTTTTCATCCATTATATCTAATTTTAGACGACCATAAATAATTTAGGGATACATCTTATTTTAACAAAACTATTTTCTTTATCTGTTAATTTTAATTGTTGTTTAATCTGAAACTTTGTTGTCAGAATCCTTATTACCAGTCTAAGTCGTGATAATAGAAATTACGTAGTTTTAGACGAAGATAATAGGACAATATTATTAAGGACATTGAGGTATATTACTTTGTGTGATATTATACGTTTATTACTGATAAGGTAATTATATAATGTCTCTGACGTATATAATAATAAATTA